>NC_079168.1:7412860-7500360 GCF_947568905.1 Ostrea edulis
ATCGTAGAGTTTTCAAATTTTGTACAGAAATACTGTACAATAAGAGGAAGAAGCCTATAGATTTTGGGGTCATTTCACTTTGACTGTCTGTTTGAATGTCATCATCTTTGTCATTATGAACACTTTCTTTGTGACACAATAACTCAAACAGTTTTCATTGTACAGTTTTCAAATTTTGTACAGAAATACTTTACAATACGAGGAAGACACCTATAGATTTTGGGGTCATGTCACTTTGTCTGTCTGTTTGAATGTCATCATCTTTCTTATTATGACCGTATTCATTTACCACTGTCTAAGGGAGATAATTCAATTTGAATTATGATATGCATTGTATTGATGTATAGAAAATTTACAAAAATAACTCTACAACATTGTGTATGTGTATATATTTGGTTTTTTTTAATGTGATATAAAAAATGCTTGATGTTACATGTATATTGAATTAAAACACGTCATTCCCAGTCAACAACTTTCGATCGGGATCGGAATGCGAAATAAAATTTCTTATATCCGGTTGCAAAGTGAAACTGCTTCATGATTATGTAGTAATTGCACGTTACACATTAGAGAACTGTTCCTTTTAATAAAGAAAGTCACAAAATAGATACAAAATGAGTGTACCTTATTCATTACTGTTACCGAGCTTTCGTCGGCGAAAATCTCGAAATGGCGTGTTTCACTGCGCTTGTTGACGGTAAGGTCCACATTTTCTACGTGAGGATTTTGATATTTGCACATGAATTTTTTGCGCATACATGGTATGTCTCGGCTAGGAATAATGGAAACTTTCTCACTTATGTATGTAAAGGCATATTAATCTCTATTTTTAAAAATGTAGAACACTTTTCTCAAATGACAATGTGTTTGAAAACGCGTAGAGCCCCGATGTCAGAATTTCCTTTTCCAAGACATCAATATGTCAAATTCATAATCCTTTTCCAATAGTATGTACTATATTTTGTACCAGTTATCCATTTTGAATCCCCTTTTAGAATTGGATTTTGTTGCACTCTGTTGTGTTTGAGTGGATGTCATGAGTGTGTGTCAAACAGCAGTAATTTAAATTGCATAAGTCTCTCATAAATATGCTTCATGGTGCCTTTTTCACAAATTGGCATTCCAATGTATCTTTATATATTATTAATTCTAACATATATACCAGCTCCAAACATTGCTATATCAATTACAGATGTCACTTTCCTCTAATAACCCTCGGCGGGGCCCTTGCTGACCGTGTCAATTTTTTAGTTCAAGATATAAAAAACATTCAATCCTGGTATGAATTTTATGAGCCAACCAATTTGGAATAATGACAAAATCAAAATTGGAAATAAAACAGTTTTCTATAAAAGTGGTTTAAGGAGAGTATAGTGTACATGTAAGATTTACTTGAGGAAGAGGCATCTTTTTATTCTTTAGATAATTTACAGAAAACTTATAAGATTAAAACATTTTTTTAATATATTCTTCCCTACAAAGTTCTATAAAAACAAGTTGTACAATTCAAAGAATTCGAATGAAAACCAACAATCCCAAACCTTTTGTGCCTCTTAATATTAGAATATTTTGTGGAAGTAAAAAGGAACAAAACATATTTACAATATTTGATTGTAGAGACCATAATACCATTAGGAGAAATGAAATGGGGAAGGTTTTTTGAAATTTCAGATTCTCAATGGAAAAATATTTAATCACATCCTTTTCAATATACAAAAAAAAATCTAAAATACAGTGGTTACAGTTTAGAATTAACAGGTACATTTTAACTAAAAATTCATCCTTATTATATCCCACGCAACGAGGATGGGGAGGGTATAATGGTTTTGACCCGTCTGTCAGTCCGTCAGTCCCTTTGTTGTCAGCGCAAGTCCTCTGAGACTGCTCAATAGAATTTCGTGAAACTTTGTAGTTAATACGGACACACTGTGTAGATGTGCATATTCCCAAGAAATTCTTATTCAATAATTTTTCTGGGAGTTATGTCCCTTTTGAATTTAGAATTTCGAGCCTGCCTGTCCTGTTCTTGTCAGCGCAGCTCCTCTGAGACTGCTCAATAGAATTCGTGAAACTTTGTAGTTAATAAGGACACACTGTGTAGATGTGCATATTCCCAGAAAATTCTTATTCAATAATTTTTCTGGGAGTTATGTCCCTTTTGAATTTAGAATTTCGAGCCTGCCTGTCCTGCTCTTGTCAGCGCAGCTCCTCTGAGACTGCTCAACATAATTTTGTGAAACTTTGTAGTTAATAAGGACACGCTGTGTATATGTGCATATTACCAGGAAATTCTTATTCAATAAGTTTTCTGGGAGTTATGCTCCTTTTGAACTTAGAATTTCGAGCTCATCTGTCCTATTATTGCAGTAATGCATAGAATCGCCATTCATTATGTGAGGCATTGTCAAGCAATTTTGGAGCGTGGGGTATGTGAGCTTGGTCACTTTAGCTTTTTTTTCATTTAAAATAGGCAAAGACACAAACTTGTGCAAAAATAGTGAAGACGCTTCATCTGCTTTGGGATTGTGCAAAGGTACAAGAGCTTCTAAGATCTACCAAAACTTTATCTAATGCAAAAGGTATAGATATTACATTAGATTAAAACTTTTACTTTTGGAATCACTAGTTCTGAAGAAATAAGCATTATTCTGTTAATTATCAAATTATACATATTGTTTAGAATGTTGGGGTTTTGCAACCGGAAGATATGAAAACATTTCTGTTCTGTACTGTGTTTATTTGAACTCTGAAGTAAAACTGTAGTATATGCTATTCACATGACGTCGTGGTAACGTTTATGACGTCATACTATTATGACGTCATACTACGGCATATAATACATAATATAAGTGTCAGGATGCTTACTCCTCCTAGGCACCTGATCCCACCTCTGGTGTGTCCAGGGGTCCGTGTTTGCCCAACTATCTATTTTGTATTGCTTGTAGGAGTTATGAGATTGATCACTGTTCGTTATCTTCACCTTGCATTGCTATGATCACAAATAAGGATTATTAAACTGTCCGAGTTTCACGACATCCTGGGGCCGCCAAAATGTCCAAAAAATATATACAAGAATTATGAGGTTCATTCGCGTTGTGAATTTTTAGATGGATATTTAGTCACAGATTCTAATCACTTGCACTATTGTCCTTTTCATTAATTTCAAGTGGAAAAAGTCTCACAATTGGTCTTGTTGTTATTCCACATTTTGTTCTTAATTTTGCTGATCGAATGAAATCGTCTTTTCCTTTCACTAATTCTTCTATCACCCCTAGTTTCCATTTCATTCTTGGACTCTCTTCTTGGAACAAAAGCACTTCGCATGCAAGACTTGGGGTCCCATCTCCCCGAGGGAGGGCGGTCCTAAGGAGAGGTGTTGGGAGAAAGGGGGTCAGAATATGGTTGGCGATGGTCAATTTCTGGAATCTCCAGTTGATTCTTGGATCGGCTGAGAATTTGTTCCTTTTGTTGCCTTGGTAACTCCTCTCGATACGACTTCTTCCCGAGTTCTGCAATTTTGTGTCGCTCGGCCTTGATGGGTATATTGAGGTCCACAGATAGGATGGGAGCGTCACGAGGGGTACCATTTGCCTCTTTAAAATAATTGTATTCTTTTCATCCCTCTTCACGGAGTTGCTGAGACACCTTGTTGTGGTCGTACATTTCTGTATGATTGAGTTGTTGGGAAGGTGAGGCCTCTTGGCGATACACCTCATCATGCCGTCTGTTGGCTTATTCCTCTTTCACGGGAGGGTGTGGTGCTCTCTGATACTGTGAGTGTGGGTCATATCTCTCCTGACCATAGCCCTGGCCCTGCTGAGGATGGTAGGAGGGTTGATTGTAATCATATGATGGGCGACCATAGTCATTCTGTGGACAGTAGTCGTACATAGGAAGACCATAATCAGCAGAGGGATAATCTGGATTTCTGTCCACCATTTCAGCACACACTTTGTCACCTGTTGTATTTGCTCTGGCATTTTTTGCTGGTCCAGATAGCAGGTATCTTAGTTTGGATTTGACAGCAGTTGGTCCATTGCCACGTACAACATGGTTCATGATGAAGTCCCAGTAGTAATCTGCTCCAATAGGTATTTCTATTTCAAATGGTTGATCACTTGGATTGGTATGTGCTAGCTTCAAATAACGTAGATGTGGAAGTTGTTTTATCTCTGCTAAGTGGGTTTGAATTGGAACACCAATTTGTGGAACGACAAGTACATCTATCGGCATGTACTGGTTTTCTTCACCAATGATAGTTAGTTGTACTCTGTCAAGGTGATGTACTTCGGTTTTCTTCGATCCAAATCTTGAAACATTGAATACTTCTTTTCCAATTATCTCAAGCTGGAGTTCAGATGCCAATTTTTGGTTGATAAAACATCGTTGTGATCCCTCATCAAACATGATGTTTGCTTGACAATCTGTTCCATTCCTGGACTGTACCTCTGCCACTGCTGTCTTTAGTAGAACTTGAGAAGATCTGGATGAGGTATGATGACGCCGATTACACCTTTTGTATGTTTTGTTGGATTTGCAATCTGCCACTTTGTGTCTGCCAAGACAAATAAAACGCAACTTGTCCATCTTGATTTTTTCCAGTTTCTTGTTGTGGTCCAGGCTACAATTTACTGGGCTGTGGTTTTCATTACAAAAAATGCATAGTTTTTCATAAAACTGGGCTTCTTTTCTCTGTGCAAAGTTTCCTGGCTTCCTCCTTGTATTAGTTCTGATAATAAAACTGGAAGTTATGTTTTGTTCACTGTAACCAATATTGTTAAAGTCAGTCATCTCATGCACAACGAGTTCCCTTTTTATTGCTTTACAGATTGTATGTATATCCCAGTTGTCATCTCCATTCTGACGAGTTATTTCTCTGAGGAATTCTTGTGGGGATTGTTTTCATGATTGCTGGTACTAATAGTGCTGAATAAGTGTCAGGGTATGTACCAAGTGACTCTAGACTGCGCATATATGTCTCAATTTTGTTGATGTAAATTCTCATGTTCGGAATATTGTTTGGAGCTGGAAGATCCATCAGCTTTTGCATGTATTTGTTAATTTGTGGGTTTGTCCATATCTCTCTGATAAAACATCTAAGGCTTGTCTATAATTTGTATTCGTCAAGGTAAATCCAGAAACAATTTGTAGTGCCTCCCCACAAAGTATTGATCTAAGGTTGCTGAATTTCTCAACATCAGACAGGCTGTTGTTGCTATGGATGCTAGTTTCAAAATAGTCCCAGAAGGTTTGCCATTCAAGTAAATTGCCAGAGAATACAGGCAAGTTCAGTTTTGGCCGTTTATGATTTTGAATCTTACTGTTTCCTAAACTTTTCTGGGAAGAGTCATTGCAAGGAATAAACTGTGGCGCATTAACATTCCAATTCAAGTGAAGAAGTATGAACGTTTTCATAAATCCTAGCAGAAGCAGACTGAGTTTTGTTTGGCAATGTATCCTTTTTCAATTCTTGTAACTTGAGTCTTAAATCTAACATATACTCATCTGATTCCTCAATTTCGGTTTGTATCTCTTCTTGATTTGCTAATCCCTCCAGAATATCTGCGTTGATTTTCTCCAATAGATTCGGTTTCTCTTGCAATAGTTTCACCATTTCAGCTTTTGAATTATCATCCTCTGTTTCAGAAATTATCTTTAAAATCCTTGTAATTGCACCACGCTGACCGGAACGTATTGCCTTCAATTTTGTAATATCCATTTCTATTCTGGATATGCTATACCAATGGTCACGGTACCAATGTCTAGAATGTTGGGGTTATGTAACCGGAAGATATGAAAACACTTCTGTTCTGTACTGTGTTTATTTAAACTCTGAAGTAAAACTGTAGTATATGCTATTCACATGACGTCGTGGTAACGTTTATGACGTCATACTATTATGACGTCATAGTACGGCATATAATACATAATATGTGTCAATAGATTTCTATGATCACAAATAAGGATTACTAAACTTTACGAGTTTCACGACACATATACAGGAAAAGCTGTCAGCAACAATCCAGTAACTGCTGATATCTTAAAACACATATATAGAGGATATCTATATTGCGTGTTTTGATATTTGGTTTATCCAACGAGTTGATATGGTGTATTCATTCGCGAGGCTTGCCGAGCAAATAAATACACCATATCAACGAGTTGGATAAACCAAATATCAAAATACGCAATTATAGATGTTCTATTTATCTCATGCATCTTCTTTTCACTTACTTTTGATATGATCCCCAGTATGGTAGAAACAGCTGATTGAATGTGTTTTGAATCCGTGGCTCAGACGTCATGCTTAATCTGTCTACCTTACGCGGGGAAAAATAGTGCGCTTATAAACCATTAATATACAGTACAAAAGGGCATTTTTATAAAAGAAACCATTGATGAAAATTGTTTTAGAATGGATTATAGTTTATAATTAATGATAGTTTTGCCATTCCAACAAAGTAACAACTATTGACAGAGTATTTATTTTTTGAGGTAGGCCTGACCTTCTGATAAAAGTATGATGTCATCGTCGTTTTGAAATAAACAATTGTAATAACGAACTAACGATCGATGAAAGTAATATTTTAATGCAACGTTATTAAAATGTTCAACAGTTTACAATGAAAAGTAGAAGTGTTTGTGCATTTGGATTTTATTTACGTAGTTTCTTTGGATCTGAGTCCGAGTGGAAATCATAAGGCACTTTGAGTAGGCCTAGCTTAGTAAGTAAAGCTGTTGAGATTTGTTACATTTAATATGCTCCAGAAAAAAGAGACTGTGCTTGTGAATACTTGGTACCGCAGCATGTCAAGGTACTTTCGATTAGGCTTGTCCAGTAGGCGGTCGATTCCTTGTCGATGATAATAGTGTGCACATATCTTTGTTTTCTGATCGTAATTATTGGGTAGTTACAGACCGATTTGGCATTTTTGTGACCGGTAACTTGCATTATATGTCAGTGGGGGCAACATCATTTTAATTTTGCTATAAAAGAAATTCTAAATAAATACAGAATAATAAGTTTCACGCTTTATTCCATGCATGGATATGCATAAACACAAACTATATGTCATCCACGCGGGGACAGTGTCATAAGTAGTTCGGACCGGAAGTGCTTTATCAAACGGGCGTGTGATAAAGCTAATGCTTTATCTCACTTTCAATACACACCACAAGTATGAGATAAAAGTACACTTAAGTATACTGCAACTCAACAGTGCAAAGATAGCGAATTTATGAATCAGTGGAGTACCCGGGTTTTTTCTCTTGGACATACTCTGATTGGCAAAAACACTATCATTTTCTATATTTTACAACCTAGTTATGATTGATTTTACCATACTTATATAAGGGACCTCCGTGACCGAGTGGTTAAAGCATCGCGCTCAAAATCACACGGCCTCTCACCTCTGGTTCGAATCCCGCTCGACTAAGTGAGGAAGTTTCCCAGTTTACTTTGGGAAGGTCCGTGGTCCCTTCCCAGGTACATTATATCTGGGTTCTCTCTTCCACCAATAAAAACTGGGGGCCAACATATTACTGAAAAATTGCTGAGTGTGGCGGAAAACAGCAAAACAATCAATCAATCAACCATACTTATATACTTGTGAAAGGTGAAGATAACGAACAGTGATCAATCTCATAACTCCTACAAGCAATACAAAATAGATAGTTAGGCAATCACGGACCCCTGGACACACCAGAGGTGGGATCAGGTGCCTAAGAGGAGTAAGAATCCCCTGTCGACCGGTCACACCCGCCGTAAGCCCTATACCCTGATCAGTGTGCCAAGAACGGCCTAACAATCGGTATGAAACACGTCAGACAGCATTTGACCCAATGATAGGTTGTATTGACGAACTAGATCGTTATAACGACCATAGAATTTACGAAATGCTGACTTCAATCGAGACTGTTGAAACTATCAACTTGTTTGTCAATAGGTTGCCTCGATTTAAAAGCTGACTATACGCAGAACAGGCTCTTGCGTATCGAATCAGTTGAGAGATATAAACACCATATGCAGGTGATAATGGAATATTGCTACATAAATATGGGAAATTGACGATGGAGAAGCTGAAATCATCCAGTTTGTCATGAAGTTGAGTTGTCAGTTTGCCGTTAATGTCTACTTTCAATAAAATATCTAAGTATGAAGTGGACGACTCTGTGGTGTCTTTTATTTCACTTTTTAAAAATAAATTCTGCTTCATATAAAACAGAAGCATGTTAGCTAACAAAGGATCACAATTCGTACCCGGAATTTCAACAGATTGTTGGAAGACCTGATCACCAAAGACCACGAAGATATTGTCAATGAGAATTTCTAGCATATTTGTTTTCCAACTTCAGAGTATTTATGCGTAGAATCAGAGTGGTGTTTAACAAAGTAATTTTTTTGGATGACTAATCATTAGATATGAATATTTCCTTTTTCCATTTTTGTTGAAGCAACTGTCTATGATGTTAAAAAGTCTAGTCTTTATTTTATCGCGAGGAATGGTCGTTAAAGTAATGAAAAGACATAGGTTTTGATGTTATTGATTTGGGAAAAGTTTTGCGTCTTTAAGTTAATTAAAATTTCTTTAGAATTTTTTAGAATCCACATTTGATTAAAACCACTTCTGGCATATTTAGTCGCACAGTAAGTATGAGGTTTCTCCTTCACAGCTATTAATATTATTAGCAAAGATAGGGGCTTGGTAGAGCACTTACTGGATCCAGCAATGTACCATTGTTTGTACGACTATCAGCACAAATGATACGGTACGTGTTTGCCCAACTCTTTATTTTGTATTGCTTGTTGAAGTTATGAGATTGATCACTGTACGTTATCTTTACATTTCATTCAGGAGCAACGATTAGATTTGAACATCACAGGGTCAACAGAAATTATATTTTACTTTTATTGGCATTTAAACTTCTTTTCCAAATTATTGGGATGCAATTCCTTTGCAAATTTTCATACGCCCGTCGTAAAACAAAAACGTTCCATTTTGTTTATTCCGAATGGTACATAAGTATTCAATTTTAATTCCATCAATGTTCTCTAATACGATGATAAATGTAATCTCTGTGACGTTTTTCAATTCCTATTATAGAATAATCGTCAATACTATGAGGATCTTTACAGAAATTATTACCAACAGGGTCATCAGTTTCTCGTCAAATAAATGACAAATTCAGAACATACGTTTGGTATAAAGCTACCCCAGTTTCTTCCACACCTACAGTTTTCTTGTATGTTTGCAAAATACTCCATAAACTACATTGATGGATTTACAATTGATATAATTTTTGATATCATATTTGCTTCCGTTACAGTCCTCAAATTGATTAGTTTTAATGACATGTGGACATAAAATACACGTTTTAGCACCACACAGCTCGCATAAATTTGCTTTTCTAAACAAATATATTATTCCGCTTGTTATGTTCCATATTTTCAATTTTTGTCTCATGCAAGGTGAAGATAACGAACAGTGATCAACCTCATAACTCCTACAAGCAATACAAAATAGATAGTTGGGCAAACACGGACCCCTGGACACACCAGAGGTGGGATTAGGTGCCTAGGAGGAGTAAGCATCCCCTGTTGACCGGTCACACCCGCCGTGAGCCCTATATCCTGATCAGGTAAATGGAGTTATCCGCAGTCAAAATCAGTGTGCCAAGAACGACTTAACAATCGGTATGAAACACGTCAGACAGCATTTGACCTAATGCGAGGTTGTATTGACGAACTAGATCGTTATAACGACCATAGAATTTGCGAAATGCTGACTTCAATCGAGACTGTTGAAATCCCTGTACCATCAACTTGTTTGTCAGTAGCTTACCTCGATTTAAAAACTGACTATACCCAGAACAAGCTCTTGCATATCGAATCAGTTCAGATATATAAACACCATATGCAGGTGATAATGGAATATTACTACACAAATATGGGAAGTTGAGGATGGAGAAGCTGAAATCATCCCGTTTGTCATACAGTTGAGTTGTGAGTTTGCCGTTAATGTCTACTTTCAGTAAAATATCTAAGTATGAAGCAGAAGTGGACGACTCTGTGGTGTCCTTTATTTGGAGCTCACAGGGATATATCAAATGGTCATATGAATGAAAGCTATCATTGTTAATAGACAAAACGTCATCGATATATCTAAAAGTCGAATTGAAGGTCACAGCGAGAGATTTTTCTTCTCACGTAGAAGTTTTTGAATAAATTCTGCTTCATATGAATATAAAAACAGGTCAGCTAACAAAGGAGCACAATTCGTGCCCATGGGAATTCCAACAGACTGTTGGAAGACCTGATCACCACAGACCACAAATATATTGTCAATGAGGAACTCTAGCATATTTTTTATTTCAACTTCAGAGTACTTGTGCGTGGAATCGGAGTGGCGTTTAACAAAGTAAGTTTTTGAATGACTGATCACTAGATATGAATATTTCCGTTTTCCGTTTTTGTTGAAGAAGCAACTGTCTATGATGTCAAAAAGTCTAGTCTTTAATTTATCGTGAGGAATGGTCGTGTATAGTGTTGAAAAGTCATAAGTTTTAATGCTATTGATTTGGGAAAAATTCTGTGATTTCAAGTTTACTAAAAGTTCTTTAGAATTTTTTAGAATCCACATTTGATTAACACCACTTCTGGCATATGTAGTTGCACAGTAAGTTTGAAGTTTCTCCTTCACAGCTGTTAACATTTTCGTGAGGAGCAAAGATAGGGGCTTGGTAGAGCACTTACTGGATCCAGCAATGTATCTTTGTTTGTAAGGGTTTTTATGTAGTTTAGGAATCCAGTATAGGTACGGTAACTCATATTCATTCGACCCAATGACTAGAATATTAAATGTGTCTAAAACTGAAGCATCTAAAAACCACTATGGGCATATTTCTAAAATCATTCTTGAGGCGGTCAGAATTTTTGACGGTTTTTAAAAATTTTATTTTTGCCTTTAATATAACTCTGGTATATCCAGGGGCCTTGTTTGCCCAACTCTCTATTTTGTATTGCTTATAGGAGTTATGAGATTGATCACTGTTCATTATCTTCACTTTTCATTAATATTGGAAAGTCCTGTTACACCCCAAATCGTCGCCCGTCCTCGAGAAACACCCACCCTTCCTCATTATTTCTCAATATTTTTGCTTGTTTAACTCATTGCCCTGTCCCCCCTCTCTCGAAATAAGTAAATGAACAAACAAACATATAAATGAAACCTTATGTGCTTAGTCCCATGTAACCTGTAAAATGTTAGCTCAATCGGTTCACAAACACCAAAGTGACAGTCGAAAATTCTTAAAATATGTTGATACTGAGAGAGCCTTATGCATTGTGGTAGTTTGTTCCACAGGTTCACACCTGAGTATTGTAAAGAGCTCTTGAATACTTGCGTGTTAAACTTTGGCAATCGAACATCGTGATTTGAATCAGAACGCAGACTACAAGAAGCAGGGGATTGAAATTCAAATAACTCACCAAGATAATCGGGAGGCAAACCGCGAAAAAAATTAAATAATAGAATATATTTGTGAAAATCAACTAGCTCATAAACTGTCAGCCAATCAAGTTTCTCAAACAATGGCTTAGAAGAGGAATCTAGACTTCAATCCAGAATTATCCTTGCAGCTCTTTTTTGTAACTTGAATATTCCCATACGAAGTTTGGATGCATTACCCCAAATAGTGTTAATAGACAGCAGAATATATACATTGTAATAGACCTTCCTAAACTTAAAAAAAAAAAATCATTCAAAGATAAATACATTGCTGGATCCAGTATTGTATTGTTTATTACCAAGAACCATACAGTTCATAGGTTTTACGTATATGCATAAAATAATTTGCATAATAATATATTTCACAACTAATAACTCAACTTTATGACAAAAATTCCAAAATTCATGTAGTAATATTCCATTATCACCTGCAAATGGTGTTTATGACTCTCAACTGATTCCATACGCAAGAGCCTGTTCTGCGTATGATCAGGTTTTTAATTCGAGGCAGACTACTGACAAACAAGTTGATGTTACAGGGGTTTCAACAGTCTCGTTTAAAGTTAGCATTTTGTAAATTACATGGCCGTTATTACGATCTAGTTTGCCAATACACACAAAGATGTCATAAACATAGAAGGTTCAGAAATTGTCATGGATACCTGTACTTAATCTTTTAATTGGAGAACTCCAGTTTGTTCAACGATGAATAAAGAGGAGGATTTAAGGTAATGCTTATTTTTATACGCACATCATAGTCGTATTATAGAATGGTGCAAAGCGTCTATCCGACAACCAATCTGGGTTAGATAAAAACAATACTTGTAAGGCTGTGATCACCAATCCTTATACACGTTTTCTGTATGACTACACTATAATTGCTGGGCGAAGTCTATTGTTTCTGCAAGGTCAAGATTACGTCAATAAGTTTGTAGTCACAAAACAAGGCATAAACAGCACTGATAATTCTTGGATAATCAAACTAAATGGGATGACTTCTCCATTGTCAACTTCCCATATTTAGGTAGCATGTTTGCATCATCACATGCATATGGTGTTTATGTCTCTCAACTGATTCGATGCGCAAGATCTTGTTCTGCGTATAATCAATTTCTAAACCGAGGCAGGCTACTGACAAATAACGTAATATTATAGGGGTTTCAACAGCACGTTTGCGAATTACCGGTAAATGGAATTTAAAATGATCATCGACTGAATGCTGTCTGAAGTGTTTTATGTCTATTGTTAAGCCGTTCGTTTCATACTAGTTTTGCCTACGAATTATTCCATTGCCAGTGAAGGGTTGTAGAATTTAGGCGTATGCTCAGAACGAACCTAAGACCTTTGAACAAGGAGGGATTTTTTTGTGAGTGAATGTTGTTTATTGACATTCATTGGGTTAGGATTTTACAAACCCCTACATTCCAACCTAACCAGTGGATATGGGGTATTTAATAAGTAAAAGAATATGTATACAACAAGCACTCACAAATAAAGAAAGAAGAAAAGAGGACAGAACAGTATGGAAAAAAAGTGTTACTATACACTGGCTACATATTCCTTATACAAAAAGTAGGCCAAGGTTTGAAGGTATAGGACAGTCATATAGTGACAGTCTTTGCATTTAATGTATTAAATTGTGTGCTTGACAATATTCATACATATAGCATTATAAATTTATAAGATTTTATTATTGTAATCTAAGTTGCTCAAATAACTTCCATTTGTTCAAAACAATTTCAACATAGCTAATTTCAATTCTATATTGTATACATTTGACAAAGTCAGCTTAAAGCTATCTAACACAAGTGTTTTGTTCTGACATCTACAACAATATATAAAATATTTAAGGTGGTAATTAATAATGTTACTAATTTCATTCTCAGCACATCCAAGAATATATTCTTTTTTACAAGTTACAACATCAAAAGAAAACATGTTACTGATCAATTCATATACATTCATTATAAATATTTGAACTAGGTCACATTCATACAATAGATGTTCAATACTTTCTCTTTGTTGGCTACAGAATGTACATAGATCTGTATCTGACTCGTGAATAATTTTTAAGAATGTATTAGTGGTCAATATCCTATAATTATCACGATATTGAAACCATTGTATTTTTTTAGGGAGGGATCTTTATCATGCCCCACCTACTGTGGCTCAGGGCCTTGGATTTTGCGGTCTCATCCAAAGGACCGCCCAATTTAATCATCTCTTACGACAAGAAAGGGATGCTGTAAAGTTATTATAACCCAGATCTCCCACGGGACCTAGGACATTTTGTAGGCACAAAACAAGATAGAAATAGTACTGATTAGGCCAAACTGATACACATTTAAGCATCATGAATGTGATATATAATGGTATGGTGATATTTTTCAGTCTGTTCATTCATACCAATACCTTGTGGGAAAAGACGAAAAAGTATTAATAAAACTAAGATAACCATACCTGGTATACACATTTCCCATAGCAAAGAAGGGTGGTCATTGTTTCTTTTGTCAATTGTCATACTTTCATGGGTAACAATGCTGGGAACACAGTTCTAAAAAGGTTAGGATCGAAGATGTTGTACACTTTCTCCTTGGTGTTGATACCAAGTGATTTTCAAAGTAATTATGATGTTGCTTCTCAAGTTAAACTTTATCAAAGTGAAATCTTTCTTCAATTCAATGTTTAACAAAACCATCTTGGAACTAACATTTTATGGATTGTTTCTGATAGTAGAGAAAGTTCCGGTTGGAAACCCTCATTAGACTTATTTTTAGCCAATGAATAGTTTATGATTTTGATCGTAAATATTCCGTGGAATACTACTCTGAATATATTGGACGTGTGCATTATGCTATGTGAGCGTTCCTCTTGTTTTTAAAAAAGTGACAGGAATATTTTTCATACATCCATCATGGAAGATACTATCTTCACCAGAATTAAAGGATGTGAACTTGAAAAAAATATTTGTTGCATAATAAACTTGAAAAACCTCCTGAAACTAAATAATATGACTGAATCTAATTTGCTTGTTTCTATTACGAGATTTAATCAATTTAACACTCTAAGTTAAAGGTTCCTGGAGGTCATCAATTATTTCCCAGCATGCATCTGTGCTTTGACGTAGATGAGACGCATCACTATTATACAGCAGAAGACGTTCCTGGATTCATATTAGAATTGATGGATAAGGTTTTGGAGCAAAAATAATTTAAATCAAATTTAATTTTAATGCATAAAAAAAGAAGAGCACACTTCCACAAAATATATCCAGCTCCTCCAACTTCTGAACTTACTCAGAAGAACTGTATATTTCAAGTGCCAGATCAATTAATTTTGTTGGATTTTAAAATATTTGGAGATAATTAAGGTGACAGTGTCATATAAAAGTACTTCAATATAGGCATGTAATCTATATATTTTATAATAATTGATGTACATGTACCACAGATAAATTTTGGAGATGCAATTTACAGTTACATTATTCATTTACATGTTTAAAAATATACTTATATTCAGAATCTGTATCAAAGTCTGAGGTTTCAAGAAATCTTTGATAATTTCAGTGCTCTTTAGTAAATGCTCCCTTAATTTGTCACAACAAATGAGGGTAAAACTACTCTGATCCCCCCAAGAAGTTGACCGCGTCAGACCTAGTTAATAAACTGTCTGTAGGCTATTAATCTTGATAGAATGTCTGTAACAGAATTTTTACTGTGTTCTATCACATGTGTGTAATTGGAAATGTTGACAAACAATGCCATGTTGTGTTTAGATTTAATACATGTGAATGCAGAAGGTATTTTTCATTTTCATGTTTTTCCTACAAGTCCTCTGAGACCCCTCCTCTCTGGATACCTAAATCCATGGATAAATGTAAGCGGTATCAATTATAACAGGACTTAGACACACCGTGTCAAAATATAGGTGTAGAGAACTCCACTTTTTGTATATATATTCATGTAATCTGACAAAAAAATGTTCAAACTCATGACAACAAAGATACCCCTTGAATGTACATACCTACAATTTCCATAAGCACACCAATCAAGGAAAATTTCTCTCTCATTAATATCAACTGCTGATGAAGAAGTACCATTCTGAGAAACAATTTCTTCCTCTGTAACATCAGGTTCAAACTTATATCCCACATTTAATTTAATTTCTGCTGATAACATTTTAACGTTGATGCTTACAATGTGCCAAAAATACACAATGTGTAGTGCTGCCCTCTGGTGGATGCTAAGAGATAACCCAGCAGGGAGGTAACAATGTTTTTGTCCCCACCACAACGTGGAAATTACGGTGTCCGTCCGTCCGTCCCACTTCACTTTGTGGATGCAACTCCTCAGACACCGCTCAACGGATTTTGTTCATATTTTATAGGATAATTGTTAGTCACCATTTGTAGTTGAGCATATTACACCGCCATATTGATTCGACAATTTGTACAGCAACGGGACTTTAATTTGTACATGCTACACTATAGAAACACTTTGTGGACGCAAACCCTCAGAAACCGCTAAACGGATTTTGTTCATATTAGAATATGGGATTGTTAGTCACCATATGTAGTTGATCATATTGTGCCGTCATTTCGATTCGACAAATTCTACAGGAGTTATGGGACTTTATTGAATTTGTACATGCTACACTTTATGGACGCAATTCCTCCGAAACCGCTCAACGGATTTTGTTCAAATTTTGTAGGATAGTTAGTCGCCATATGTAGTTGCGCCGTCATTTTGTTTCGACTAATTTTACAGGAGTTATGGGACTTTTGTGCTTCAACTTTTTTTGCGGCGGTGGGGTACATGGCTACGTGTAACAATCCTGTTCAATATGGCAGCTCTAAAGGATTAAAAAGAATAGTTAATCTTTATGAAATATTTCCCTACGGAAGAAAGCTACATCTTAAAGGACACATCTCATGTTTTCAAAGTATACAAAATTACATGCATTTTGTCTTCATTACGCTTATAGTAATTAATTCTCATAGCTCGTTTGCCGAAATATTGCGATAATTAACTACAATATAGACTTAAATCTAAGCTCCGATTTCAAAAAGTCTAGTTAATTAGTTAGGTACAGTGACGTCACATGCGCCCTTCTTCGATCAACAGATTGTGAAAGTAGTGTAAGATATTATTAAAAACTCAGCTTTTAAGAGCCTAATTTATTCACCATGGACAACATTTAAATCGATGTTGACAAATTTCCCCGTATCTTAAATGTTTTCGCCACCAGTGCATACAAATAGCGATGTAAATACCCAAATATAGCGAGGAAAGCAAGTATGAAATCGGCAATGTTGCAAATAAATAATGTTTATATCGGTCGCTGCCTACACTCTATTTGGTAATGTTATTCCTTTATACATCTGTAATTGGCGCTGTTTTTCTAAAATAAACAGTGTAATTATTATTTATTTTTGGATTAGACAAATTATAATACGTTACATTGCTGACAACTATACCCTATAGGTGTACAGTGTAGCTACTGTCGCGGGTGCATTTCGGAGAGAGAGAGAGAGAAAAAACACACACACAGGTCAATAAGAAATAATCAAATTTAGATTGGAAATCACAATATTTTATTTTAAGAAAGCAATCTTATTATGCACGTCGTTAGATAGTGGGAGCACGGCGTTATACTGACGCACTCGATCAAGATATTACGAGTTCAATGAGAAATAATTCTATAATTCAATTTAAAGTTAGGAAATGCAATATTCTATTATTTATAATTAAAAGTTCAATTTGTTTGTATCTTTAAAAGTTTTGTAAATCAACTAGCTGGTAGAGACTGAGAGCACAAGTCATATGTTGAATTACAAGGTGAAGGTCAGTTGATCCAAGTGTGTATTGAATTTGAAGACCAGATCAAAATTATGTATATGCTATAGGCACAGCCTTGCTTAGCTTCGATATATCCATTTTCTCATAGTTTACCTAGGTCTCTGTCCCAGCGGTTTTTGAAAAGGTGATTGGGTGTTTTTTAATGGTAAAGTTCTTGCTCCAACAAAAAATTATCCCTGTGTTTTTTCTCATACTTTCCATCGAAAAATGGAAAAATACTCAGTCTAAATCGTTTCTACCGACAACTTGTACACTCTTACACGGCACAAAACACATTGATGCAATGTTATTCACTAGCCGTTAACGTGATAATTGATAATTTGTCGATTAAATTTAATCTGTTTATGAAATGGCTAATAGATGATTTCAAACCCGAGGGCGCCTATGACGTCACACATAATGTAAGTAAATATGCATATCGCAAGATTTGAATTTCATCGCTTTCAAACTCGAAAACTACGCAAAATATTTCATTAAAAACATATTAAAGTACTTTTAGGCATGAAAAGAATTAATTTTGCTGAGAAAATGAAAAAGTTAAGAAACATGCGTTGTGTCCTTTATTGATTTTCAGAATTCATTATATACATCCAACTGACAAATTTAAACCCTTTGTCACATTTTCATGTTCACTTCCTTTAAATGAATCCCGCTGACCTGTGTAAGAGAATTTCGAATTTCTGAAACCGAAAGTACAGGAAAAGTTTTGTTTTGCTTTCATTTTGATTACATAGAATGCTTTAAATTTCAGAAAATATGCACATAGCAATGGGTTTTTCTTCAATATATGCCTATCGGTGTGCGTGTAACACAGGGATCAAATGATAATGCTATGAACTGACATACTAGAAATGAAAAATTTGTCAATTCGTTCAATTAACTGCAGAGGTTTAAACACTTATGAAAAAAGGGTTAAACTATTTACATGGTTAAATGATATAAACGCTGATATAATCTTTATTCAAGAGACACATTTCATTGAAAAAAATGAACATATTTACAACTCAAGATGGCATGGAAAAAGTATTCATAGTTTTTCAGATTCTCAATATAGCAGAGGAGTATCAATACTGTTTAGAAAACAATTACCTGTTGAAATTTTAAATGTACATAGATCGAATGATGGTAGGAGACTTCTTGTTAATCTAAAATTTGAAGAAAATGTTTTCACTTTTGTTAATATTTATGCACCAAATCAGATAAAAGAAAGAAATGCTTTTTTAAAAAGAATTTCAACATGGTGTAATCAATATACAATTAACAAAGAAAATTTTGTCATAGGAGGGGATTTTAATTGTGAGTTAGACAATGAAAATAGTGCAGATAAGAGTTTATATACACTCAAACAGTTTATTAATAGTTTTGAATTAAGTGATGTATGGAGATCACTGTATAATAAAGAAGGTTTTACATGGTGCAATGGTGACAATATACCAACCTCTAGAATCGACTACATTTTCATATCTTCTAACCTATGTTTTATACCAAATAATGTAACTGTGAGGAGAGTTCCAGGCTCTCACTCAAATGGTATTAGAATGTCTGATCACATGTGTTTAAAACTTACATTAGATATATCAGGTAACATACGTGGGCCAGGGTATTGGAAATTTAATACATCTCTACTTGAAAATAAAGAATTTATAAATTCGATGAACTCATTTTTGGAAAACTTTCAAGATAGTGATGATGACTCACATACACATTGGGAAAAATTAAAAACCTCAATTAAAACATTTTGTATAAACTTTTCTAAACGAATCAGAAAATCATATAATCTAAAAATTAAAGAAGCTGAAAATGAACTAAATGAAATTGAAATATTACACTCTAGTGAAATTGATATGAACAGAAAACGTTTCTTAGAGGAATCTTTATCAAACCTCATAAATGAGAAATCAAAGGGAGCGCAAATAAGATCAAGGGCAAATTGGGTAGAAAAGGGTGAAAAAAATACTTCATACTTTTTAAGATTGGAGAATCAAAGGCAAACATGCAATACTATTAAACAGCTAAGAAATGAAGATGATACTTTAACTACTGATAACGATGAAATATTACGCAAAATGAGTGTTTTTTATGAAACTCTTTATAAATCTTACGATATTGAAGAAAATAAGATAGAAGAATATTTTTCCAATGTAAGTGTTGAAAATATCCTGAATGAAAATGATAGACAAATACTTGAACTATTCCCAACATTACAAGAGTTTTCAGATGCACTTTCTACAATGAAAAATAATAAAAGCCCTGGTCTTGATGGACTACCAAGTGAGTTTTATAAAATGTTTTGGCCTAAACTTAAAAAACATTTCTTTTCTACCATTCAAAAATCTTTTGATGATAATAAATTACCACTTTCTCAGAGATTGTCAGTTTTATCCATTATATACAAAAAAGGAGATAAAAATTTGCTAGAAAATTACAGACCAATTAGTTTGACTAACACTGACTACAAAATCATCGCATTTACTTTTGCAAGACGATTACAAAAAGTAATTAATAATTTAATATCAAATGACCAGTCTGCATATATTAAAGGTAGATTTATAGGATTAAACGCAAGAATAATAGCTGATATCTTTGAATATTGTGAAAATTGTAATGAGGACGGAATATTATTATTTCTTGATTTTCAAAAAGCTTTTGATTCAGTGGAATGGAATTTTATGTTTAAAGCACTTAAATCCTTTAATTTCGGTATTAATTTCTTAAAGTGGCTGAACATTTTATATACAGAGCCTTTATTCAGAATGAAAAATAATGGGTGGGTATCAAAAACCTGTAAAATGTCCCGGGGCATCCGTCAGGGGTGTCCCATTTCTGCTATAATATTTTTGTTTGTTACTGAAATTCTTGCAATTCAGATTAGAAAAAGCAATAGCATCAAAGGTATTAACATGGTTAATAATGACAAAGATAATGAATTTAGAATTGTCCAACATGCAGATGACTGTACACTCCCTTTAAAAGATGAAGTCTCAATGAATAATGCTCTAGATATCATAAATAAATTTAGTTCCGTTTCGGGAATGATTCTTAACACATCCAAATCGGAAAGTATCTTAATGGGAAACCTAAAACATAATTATACGGATAATATTTGTGGAATAAATATAAATTCCTCTTGTGTAAAAACTTTAGGAATCTACATCGGTCATGATAAAACACTCTGTTATAAAAATAATATTTTGAATTGTATAAAAGACATGGAAAAACTTTTTGAGGCTTGGAAAACAAGAAACCTCACTCTTTTTGGAAAAACTTGCGTGATCAACACGTTAGCTCTATCTAAGATTTTATATAGAATCTCTGTTCTCTCTTTACCATGCAATGAAGAAATAAAAACAATGAATAGACTTATATTTAAGTTCCTATGGAATAAAACAGATCGTATAAAACGAAATACTTTAATACGTAGCATTAATGAAGGAGGTATTGGTGTGATAGACGTTGAGTCAAAATTAATGTCAATAAAAGCATCTTGGGTTGAAAAATTACTAAATTCAAAGGGAAAATTAAAGTCATATGTAGAATCCTTATGTCTGAAAAATAATATTTACTTTAAATATATTCTAATTACCAATGAAACAGATTTGAAAAATTATGGCTTAATCAAAAACTTTCCAATTTTCTATCAACAAATTTTTATATGTTACAATAAATGTAAACAGAGACAAATGCATTTATCAGCTACAGAATTCTTACAACAACCAATATGGAATAATAAATCATTCACATATAAAGGTAAGACACTATATTTCCCTGATTGGATTAAAAGTAATCTGCTCTATGTCAAAGATATATGTGACTCAAGTGGTCTAAAACCTGCTAAATGGTTTCTTGATAATTTAAAATACAAAAGTAATTGGATTTGCCAATATAAGATTTTATATTCAGTCTTTAGAGAATTTATAAACAAATATGATCTTTCAATTGTTCCATTTATCACAAACTCTTCAATAATCCCTCGCTTTCAGTACGGTAACAAACTATTAAACTTAAGCAAAGGTATTTCAAAAAAAATTTACAAAATTTTATGCAATAAAAAATCACGTACACCTATTTATCAGTCATTCTATGAAAGAGAATTTCATATTCAGTGTAAATCATCATGGGTAAAAATATATAGACATAAAATTGCAAATATTTTTGATAAAAAGGTTGCAGAGTTCAACTATAAACTTCTGAACAACTTGCTCAGCAATAATTTATTCTTAAGTAAATGCTGCCAAGATATAAGCAGTAAATGCAACTCATGTCCAAATGAAACAGAAAATTGTAAACATTTAATATTTGATTGTTCAAATGTCAAAGATATTTGGAATTTGATAAGTTCCTCATTAAAATTTGAAATTAGCTGGAAACATATTGTTATTGGCTTCTATCAGGAAACAAATGACAAAATATCAGTTCTTAATATTTTAATTTCTTTCATTGCTTATCGTATATACAAATTCAAAATGTTATGTAGACTCAATAGCAAAAATGAAACACAAGAAAGAGTTAAACAACATATAAAATACGAATTGCTAACATATCATAAAGTACTTAAGAAATGTAACACTCATAACTCGAATTATATAGACATTATATTAGGAATTTCGGATAAACTTTAATAAAATTAAATCAATGTGAGACATTATCAGTATTGTAACATACTTTTAATTAATATACATATATTTCTTACTATTCATATGTCTGTATTTATTTGTTTTACGTATGATATAAATCCACCTTTACTGGGAGAAAATGGTCTCCCGGCTAGGCTGCCCTAGGGTCATCTCTGGACTCTAGTTTGTGTGTGTGTGGACCCTGAGGCAGCATGAGTGGTATTATGAAAATCCCTAGCTTTATTATATTTAACATTATGGCATTGTTGTAATTTACTAAGTCATTGTTACATTGATCATCATACAATATGAATACTGTATAACCTATATATTTAAATGTCAACTATGACAATATTACTCTGACATGCAATGAAATTTATGTATTCAATGAATGTACATCTAAATTAGTTAATATGTACCCTGCGTGGTACTTTAGTAAAAACTTTGTTATATATTGAGGGAGCTTAGTCAGGGCCCCATCCCTGGCAGCTGCCCCATTATATTAGTTAGTTATTTTAAAATTGTTATAGAGTAGGCTCTGGGAAATAAATGAATAATATATATATATATATATATATATATATATATATATATAAATAATGCTATGAACCCTATTTAGTGACGTCAGCTGATGGTGATCGAGCCTCGGAAGTTTTCATGGATTTAAATTCATAGCATTAGCAGTGCTTTGGAATTAAAAGTTTGGAAGACATGAATAGTGAGAACAATCATATCTGATATACATTAACATCACATTCCTACAACCACAGTACTGCAGTTGATATGTTGTTATATGTTTTGTAGGGTGTATATATATTATATTCATCTTCAAGATCACAAATATAGAATCTAACGAAAAAATCAACTGTGTTGTGTCTGCATTAATACCACACGGTTACATTGGTAATGCAATGCGGAGGGATATACCCTACAACTAAAACCTCCTCAAAACGTCTGGCGTAATTCCTTGCTTTCTCGTTAAATGGTATATACTGATGTAAGGTTGCTGGGTCCGTCAAATCTATCGTTTTATTTTTGTCGATATTAATTTCCACAATCCTTTTGGGAGACGTAATCGCATTCGCACTGAATCTCTGTATTCCCAACATTGACTTGCAGCAGGATATATATCGCGAGCCCGGCCCTTTTGATCCATGCTCCACGTGATCTTCGACGCTTATGTTGGAATACGGGTTTTTTGCACTGAGGCCAACCGCAGGATCCTCATCTAGCCGCAGTAATCTATACAGAGTAATCTGGAAATAAAATTCCTATTGGTTCAAGATATTTTATAGGAAAATGTTTTGCATCTGCTCCCCCGTCCAAAATTATACGAATCGTTATTATAGACAGACCTGGGGTAATGGTAATGTGTAATGGTAATGCATTGTAATCATTACATTTTTTTTAAAGTAATGATGTGTAATGCACCCATTTTTGAATTACAAGTAATTGTAATGTAATGCATTACTTTCATAAAAATGCCAGTAATGATCATTACTTTTCAATTACATTTGAATTACATATCAACATCATATATTTCCAAAGATGTCTAAATTAGGGGGTTACTAACCCCCTAATTTAGACATCTTTGGAAATAAATTATGCGATATCACTACATGTATTTGAATAAACAGCAAAGTATTTGTTTAGAACAGATCTTGATACATAGTCATAGTGTGATTGACAATCACTCTGATTTAAAAGGTAACTTCAAATAAATTGTGTTCCTAAATTTTCTTTGTATCTTTCCCCCATTGTAATGTGTAATGTAATTCATTACTTTAGCAAAGTAATTGTAATTTAATTAATTACTTATATGAATGAAAGTAATGGTAATTGTAATTGTAATGGTGAAAGTTCCAATGTAATTGTAATTTAATGCATTACATTTTAAAGTATTTGACCCCAGGTCTAATTAGATATCCTGATTAGATCGGTAACAAATATAAATAATCAACACTGGTCTAAAACGCATTAGTACATTTAAAGAAAAATTCAGAACAACGAAAAATTATCAATCTCTTTTTCATTCATACGTTGATTTAGTCCCGTGGGGATCCGAGTTAAAATAGGTCCTCAGTACTCCTTGTATGTCGTAAGAGGCGACTAAATGGGGCGGTCCTTCGGATGAGACCGCAAAAACCGAGGTCCCATGTCACAGCAGGTGTGGCACGATAAAGATCCCTCCCTGCTCAAAGGCCGTAAGCGCCGAATACAGGCTTAAATTTTGCAGCCCTTAACCGGTAATGTTGACGTCTTGATATGAGTAAAATATTTTCGAAAGGGGCGTTAAATATTATACAATCAATCAATACGTTGAATTGATATATCCCAGTGAACTTGAAATAAAAGACACCACATAGTTTTCCATATCTACTTCGTATTTGGATACTGTATTCAAAAGTCTGGTTAAAGTCAGCATTTCACAAATTCTATGGTCGTTATAATGATATATTTGCCATAACAACCTGTCATTGGGTCAAATCCTGTTTGAAATCTAAACAAAAACAAAAAAACACTGTTCTGAATATATAAGCTAAATTCTAATGTTCAGCAACAGTATAAACAAGATGTGTTCTTAAAACTTCAATTCCTTCAAAGGTACTTACACTGATGAAAGGCTTTATATAATATAATAGGTATATTAACATTAAAATAAATGATTAATTTGGGCCCATTCTAGGGTCAAAACCCTGGGTTGTGAAATTAACCTTCTTTTTTTTTTTTTTTTTTTGGTCCACCCTTTTCTGAAATTTTTAAGTATGCAGTTAGATTTTGTACATTATCAGCAAACTTACACATAAATACTATCTACTAAGTTTGGCCCCACCCTGGAGTCAGAACCGCTACCTCTGGGATCATCAAATTTACAATTTTGGTAAAGGAGTACCTGCTCTTTCTAAATATCCATTTAGTTTCAATTTAGTATCAATAGCGATAAAGAAGACGTTAATTAAGTGTTTTTACGCATCAACACTATAAAGTAAGTTTGGCCCGGCCCTGGGGTCAGAACTCCTACCCCGGGGATCATAAAATTTACAATTTTTGTAGAGGCCTTCCTCCTCTACATCACTACGCATTTAGTTTTTCTTACACATTTGTGGTTCTAGAAAAGATTTTTAAAACGTGCTCAAATTTTGGCAATTTTTGCCCCATCCCTAAGGCTCAAGGAGTGCAGGAATCCTGAAATTTACAATTTATGTCCCATTTTCTTCCAAAGATGCTTGATATCAGTTTTGAAAGAATTGGAATGATAGTCATCAAGAAGTTAAAAATTTCTATTGTTCACACATTTGAAAACTGACCATTTTGGTTCCACCTTAATACCAAAACCCCTACACCTGGAATCATCAAATTTACAATTTTCGTAAAGGATTACCTGCTCTTTGTAAATATCCATTTAGTTTCAATTTAGTATCAATAGCACTAAAGAAGATGTCATCTAAGTGTTTTACACATAAACACTATATATCAAGTTTGCACTGCCCTGGTGTGGTCCAGCCCTGAGGTCAAAACCCCTACCCCGGGGTCATGATATTTACAATTTTGATAGAGTTCGTCCTGTTCTACATCACTATGTATTTAATTTTTTCTTACACATGTGCGGTTGTAGATAAAGAAGATTTTTGAAAATTTATCAATTTTGGGCAGCTTTTGCTCCGCCCCTAAGGAATCCGGAAATTTACAATTTATGTCCCCCTGTTCCAAAGATGCTTCATACCAAATTTGAAAACAATTGGAATGATAGTTATCAAGAAGCAGAAGATTTCTAAAGTTGATACATTTCATAAATGACCATTTTCGCCTCATCCTGATATCAAAACCCCTTACCCTGGGATCATCAAATTTACAATTCTAATAAAGGACTACCTGCTCTTTCTAAAGAACCCTTTAGTTTCAATTTAGTATCAGTAGCACTAAAAATGGTGTTATCTAAGTGTTTTACACATAAACACTATATATCAAGTTTGCACTGCCCTGGGGTCAGAACCCTTACCCCGGGGATCATGAAATTTACAACTTCGGTAGAAGCCTTCGTGCTCTACATCACTATGCATTTAGTTTTTCTTACACTGTACGGTTCTAGAGCAGAGGGGTTTTGAAAATTGGTCAATTTTGGGCAGTTTATGTCCTGTCCCTAGGACCCCAATCTATGTCGCCCTTGACCTGAAGATGCTTTATACCAAATTTTAAAAGAATTGGAATAGTAGTTTTCAAGAAGAAATCAAGAAATTGCAATTGCTAACGCATGACGACGGACGACAACCAATTTCAGACTCAGGTGACCTGAAAACAAATCTGTCATCAAGCCCATTTTTCCTAAGGTAGTGTTTTTCTAAGCTTTGTATGTATATGCTTGTAAAGAGTTGCAATAATTAAAGTTAGCAAAACAAATTGTAATTTACAAGTTAGCATTGTAATTGTGTTTCCTATCTATCGGGGTTTTGAAGTTGAGAACCTTTCTTGGGATTCAGATGTCTGGGTAAGACCTTGGATACCTGTCTTTAATCTAAGATCTGATTAATTTTGTAATTTAAATTATTCAAAAGGAGTAAAATTGATTTTCATTAAAATGTTTAAATTTTTAAACTAGAATTCCAATAGTACAATTACATGTACATCCTACATTTACCATACTCCCCATCTTTTCCAGATTATGCAAACGAATCTTGTCAAGTTGTGTAAAAAGATGTGTGAAAAAGAAAGTACGAGGAAATTTTAGTTTTGCATTTTAATTTCGTAGAACGTTTTCAATACTCTATTGTTTGTTTAAGATATTTATACCTCTGGTATATCCAGGTGTCCGTCATATAACCTATCTAATTCTTTCATTACTTCTGATTTAGTAAACACAGAAAGATAGATGGTACACATATTTGTTTGAACATGTCATATACGAATTTTTTATGTTTCTCTAATGCTTTTTACCCGATCTTACAAAGTGCAAAGTCCTTCCTAAACTTAAAAAAATCAAAAACAAATCGTACAAACATAAACACATTGCTGGATCCAGTATTGTATTGTTTATCACTAAGAACCATACCGTTCACAGGTTTTACGTATATACATAAAATAATTTGTACAATAATTTGCTAACAACTAATAACTCAACTTTATGACAAATTGGATGACTTCAGCTTCATCATCGTCGAATTCCAACATTCATGTAGCAATATTTCATTATCACTTGCAAATGGCGTTTACATCTCTCAGTTGATTCGACATGCAAGTGCTTGTTCTGCGTATGATCTGTTTTTAAATCGAGGCAAACTACTGACAAACAAGTTGATGTTACAGGGATTTCAACAGTCTCGATGAAAGTCAGATTTCGTAAATTATACGGTCTTTATTACGATCTAGTTTGCCAATACAAACAAATGTGTCATAAACATAAAAGGCCCTGTCCTGTACTTGCATGTAATCTCTTAATTGGAGAAGACCAATTTGTTCAAAGATGAATAAAGAGGGGGATTTAAGGTAATGTTTATTTTATACGCCCACCATAATCGTATTCTAGAACGGTGCAAAGCGTCTATCCGATGGCGAATCTGTTCCGTCTATAAGCACCTTGTAAGGCTAAGATCAACAAACCTCTTTCTTTGGACGAAGTCTATTAATTTTCAATGTCAAGGTAAAATTTACGTCAATTAGTTTGTAGTTACTTGCTTGATTGATGTTTTCCGCCACACTCAACAATTGTTCAGTTATCTGGTGGCGCCTAGTTTTTATTGGTGGAAGAGAGAACCCAGATACAATGTACCTGGAAAGAGACCATCGACTTTCGGAAGTAAACTGGGAAACTTTCGCACTTACCGGCGCAAGTGGGATTACAAAACAAGATGTAAACAGCACTAATAAATCTAGGATAATCAAACCAGATGGTATAATTTCTCCATTGTCAACTTTCCATATTTATGTAGCATGTTTACATTATCACCTTCATATGGTGTTTATGTCTCTAAACTGATTCGAAGCGCAAAAGCTTGTTCTCCGTATGATCAATTGATAAACCGAGGCAAGCTACTAACAAATAACTTTATATTATAGGATTCCAACAGCTCGTTTAAAGTAATATATTTGCGAATAAGTGATACTTAAAATGGTTTTGTTTGCAAATATAAGCTATCATCGACTGAATGCTGTCTGAAGTGTTTTGTCTATTGTTAAGCCGTTCGTATCATACTAGTTTTGCCTACGAATCATTCCATTGCCGGTGAAGGTTTGCAAAATTTAGGCTTAAGACCTTTGAACAGGGGGAATCTTTATCTTGCCACACCTTCTGTGACACGGGGCCTCGGATTTTGCGGTCACATCCTAAGGACCGCCCCATTTAGTCACCTCTTACGACAAGTAAGGGGTGCTGTAGAGTTATTATAACCCGGATCCCACGAGACCTAGGGAATTTCGTAGGCACAAAACAAGATAGGAATAGTACTGATTAGGCCAAACGTATGCACATTTAAGCATCATGAACGCGATCTACATTAGTAATAGTATGGTGATATGTTTCAGTCTCAATACCGTATGGAAAAAGATGAAAATGATACTAATAAAACTAAGATAACCAAACCTAGTATACACATTTCCCATAGCAAAAAGGATCCTTATTACGTGTATGTTTTGTGTCAATTGTCATACTTTCATGGGTAATAATGCTGGAAACACAGTTCTAGAAAGGTTAGGGTCGAACATGATGTACTCGTTCCCCTTGGTGTTGGTACCAAGTGTATTTTCCAAGTAATTATGATGTTGCTTATCAAGTTAAACTTTATCAAAGTGAAATCTTTTTTCAATTCAATGTTTAACAAAACCATCTTGGAACTAACATTTTATTGATTGTTTCCTATGGTAGAGAAAGTTCCGGGGAAAACCCCCCATCAGACCTATTTTTAACCAATGAATAGTTTATGATTTTGATCTCAAATCTTTCGTGAAATACTACATTTCTGAAAGTATTGGACGTGCGCATTCTGGTATGTGAGCGTTGCTCTTGTTTTCAAAAACAAAACAAAAACAAAAACAAAAAAACACGACAGCAACATTTTTCATACACCCTTCATGTAAGATACTCACCATTTTAACCAGAATTACTCTGTAAACGAATCCCGCTGACCTGTGTAAGAGAATGTCTGAAACCGAAAGTACAGGAAAAATTTAGTTTTGTTTCCATTTTGATTACATAGAATGCTTTAAATTTCAGAAAATACGCACATAGCAATGGGTTTTTTCCCCCAATAAAAACATTTTTATTACTTTGAAATATATATCTATATATTTATCTATCTATACCATAACTTTCACTGGAACTTTCAGAGAACTGAATATTTAATTCTTGGATATCAATATTCCTTACCTAAATTTTATCGGAACGATTCTCTCTATTTCACAACTGACAATTGAATAGTCTTTATTAAAAACTTCCTTGAGCAGTGTACAGATTATATTAACTATGATCATTGAAACGCGGAGGAAAGCGTGCATATATTAGCACAACGGTGCGTCTCCTCGACAATGATTTCTAAAAATAGATCAATTCATTTCATCAGAGACATACATCTATATATAGCAGCTTAGTCATTAGACAAGCATCTATAAACTCAACCACAGAATGCATATAATTCATATTGGGTACAGGTACAAATTTCATTTGGATCCACTGGAACAGTACTTCGGACATTTTCTTCATAAAGGAGGAGCCAACCATAATCCCACAGTTTACGATGTTCGAAATACAATGACATAACTTATATAACCCAAGCCTTGATCCCGAAACAAGGAATACGACAGATGAGAACATGATAGTCAAGAAGAAAACAATGATTCAACTGACACTGAATGAATTTGATGCAGTATCTAAATGATTCTCGACACTATTGCAAAAAATGACTTCTTTGAACACTATACATGCAACTATGTCGACATTGCAATCCCGTGGGGATCCGGGTTAGAATAGGTCCTCAGTGCCCCTTGCCTTTCGTGAGAGGCGACTAAATGGGGCGGTCCTTCTGATGAGACCGCAAAAATCGAGGTCCCGTGCCACAGCAGGTGTGGCACAATAAAGATCCCTCCCTGCTCCATGGCCATAAGCGCCGAGCATAGGCCTAAATTTTGCAGCCCTTCACCGGCAATGATGACGTCTCCATATGAGTGAAATATTCTCGAGAGGGACGTAAAATAATATTCAATCAATCAATCGACATTGAATACTCTAATTTGTTATTGTTGATATGATTAACGGCAAACTAACAACTCAACTTTATGACAAACGGGATGATTTCAGCTTCTTCATCGTCAACTTTATGTAGCAATATTCCATTATCACCTGCATCTGGTGTTTATACCTCTCTACAGATTTGATACTCAAGACCTTGTTCTCCGTATGATCAATATTTAAAGCGACACAGGCTGCTGACAAACACATTGATGGTGCAGAGGTTTCAGCAGTCTTGTTTAAAGTCAGCATTTCGGAATCTATGGTCGTTATAACGATCTAGTTGGCCAATCAACCTATCATTGGGTCAAATGCTGTCTGACGTTGTCAGGCCGTTCTTGGCACACCGATTTTGACTACGGATAACTCCGTTTACCTGTTGGGGCTCACGGCGGGTGTGACCGGTCGACAGGGAATAATTACTCCTCCTAGGCACCTAATCCCACCTCTTGTATACCCAGAAGTCCGTGTTTGCCCAGTTCTGTATTTCGTATTGTTTATAGGAGTTATGAGATTGATCACTGTTCGTTATCTTCGCCTTTCATGATCAGCTTTTAGATCGTGGCAGGCTACATGTTAGGAATTTCAAGTTTCGTTTGAAAGGTCAGCATTTTGCAAATTATACAGCCATTATAATGATATAGTTTGTCAATGCATCCTATCATTGCGTCAAATGTAGCTGCAATAATGTAGCCCCTTTGGGGTGGGGTGGGGGGGGGGCTACAACTCCTTAGCATCTCTGTAATGGTGCAAGTGCAGGAATGATTCACTGCCGCAACATTTTTGATCATTCTAAACATTTGCTGACTTTCCTTACGCAAATAAAATGATATTCTATGTTTCTTAGTCAATATATAAATTTATAACCTGCAATTTACGATTTGTAAGGCTCTAGATCTATTCTACCGTTTTCAACAATTTCGATATATTCCACTATCTCGATTCCTATCTGTGCGCCATGTTTGATGTACTAACGTTTCAACTGCCGATTATCAAGTCATTGCTATATAAGGTAGTGTTTACAATATGCCATATAAGGTAGTGTTTACAATATGCCATATAAGGTAGTGTTTACAACAATGTACGAAAACGGAGGAGAAAGCTATTTCGTTGGTATTGAATAGGTTTGAATTTGATATCAAGTTAAAAAAACAAACAGCAGAGTGTGAATTCTTTCAGCAGCCGTCTGATTTTCCTTTCTTTGTCGGAATGGCTCGAGTAACTACATTTGCGCGATAATTGTCAATGTTGAGGTTTTTCAGTAGATCCACCTACGAGATCTCGCGATAACAAGAATTTTGCATGCTGTACTTGATATTTAATGAAAAACACCTTTATTAGACATGCCATAGCACAAATTTGGTACTCCTTTTGGTGCAAACAACGTTTGGGACTAATACACGGAGCTTATTATCAGTTATTCAATAAATTATTTTGCACCATTATGGAGATTCTATGGAATTGTAGCCCTATCCCAAAAACTTCAGAATAATACAAATCGGATAGGGCTTCATTATTGCAGCTAGGTCAAATGCTGTTCGACGCGTTTCGTATCAATTGTTAGGCCGATCTCGGCACATTGATTTGACAACAGATTACTCCGTTACCTGATCAAGATATATGGCTCACGGTGGGTATACTCCTTTCTTAATGAGATGCTCATAAATATGCATACCGCATCGAAAACGAGGCTACCGTCGGTTTCGACGCACAACAAACATGTCGGATTTAGCGGAATGTACGAAGTCGGTTGGTTGCGCAACGCGAGATCTCAGTATTGTCCCCCTCATTACCTTCGGTTTTGTTGAAGAAACAATAAAAACTTTAAACAAGAGTGAAGGATGCAAAGAAGTTTCCAAGGGATACAAATATTTCAGCGAGAAATACATCTCGGATATCAGAGGTAGGTCAAATCGTCTATCAGCTGATCAGTTTGACAGATACTATCAACTGATCGATCTTGAATCGTTTTGTGGCTGTAACTTACACCATATCAGCATGTAACAAAGATGTCTACTGAAGAGATGATCTTACATAATAATTAGTTATATGAATTAAATACGATGATTGTTGGTAAAACTGATCGATCGTATACATGTCCAAGTACCCCCCCCCCCCCTCCCTCAGAAAAAAAGTTTTAGGCCTATAGCATCCCAGCCTGCTGAAAAACCATATATTTTTGTTGAATGATAAATAATCTAGTAGTTTCAATGAGTTAATTTATGACAAACTAGCATCATTTTATCAATTTATAGCCCCTGCATATATATATCATATGATTTATTTATTCCAAATTAGGGCCCTCCTGGGCATACATCACTATTATTAATACATAGATATTCTCAATAAGATATGTTTAAATCATAATGCATTTGACAGATTTCAGTATGTAATGTTTATGAGAAGAAGGAAAAAAAAGTGCATTGTAATTTAGTATTATGAGCTACAAACAATGTTCATAACATGAGACATTTTGAACATGGTATTAATACTTAACGTATTACATGCAATTAACTTGTGCCGTAAAGTTTCAACTTTGCATTTGATGTGTTATTTCACCGCAACACCTACAGATAACATTATATTGAAATCACATGAAGAAACTACAAACAGTGCATATGTGCAAACATGGTTTCTCATGGTTCATACATAATACACTGTATTACTAGTAGTATGTGCTTAGACAATGTAAACCACATGAGACATTACATCATACATGTAACCATAACATGCATATATCATGGTATACATATGTATATTGTATCATGTAGTTATAATGTTCAATTGTTAAAATTGTATACTATAGATAAGCTGTTTCGAATACTTAGGGTACAAGACTAGTCGACATGACACATGCAGGCACTGTCCCTTGGTACCCCCTGTGTTCAGAACAACAACTCCCCATATATCATCCTTCTTATACAGTGCATTTTCAATAAGTATTGTTACATTGTATGAGCCAACTCTAGACCAATGTCAATATAGAAATTCTTAACATGTGTATTTAAGGTATACATGTGTATCATTATCATGTAGTCATAATGTAATTGTTAAATATAGTATATGTGTTTTATATATATATATATATATATATATATATATATATATATATATATACACTTGTAATAAAATTTTAATCAAACATTTCTTATTGTAGTGTATAAATTGGATGATGGCTGTGTTGTTAAAGCTAGATCCTACCGATCACAGAAGAAAAATGAGTCTCCACACACAATTGAGGTAATATTCAATTTGATTGTTTATGATGTTTTATCAGTCATATGTATCATAATAATTAATTATTCTATTTACATTTTTGAGATACCATCTAATATGTACTACTTAACCTGTAAGTTATAGTCACAAATACCAGTATACAAAAATTATTGGTTAAAGCATATGCTTCCTTAGAACTCGGGTTTCCCCTCTGAAATTTGGGATTGAGTCCAACTTGATAGGGTGGTCACTCACCCATACATGCATGTGGGGGGTTCCTCCCTCCAGATGAACCCATTCATATCAACATCTGTACCAATGTATTGATCACTGCATTGAAGTTGTATAATTCATTTTTAGCTCACCTGAGCTGAAAGCTTAAATGAGCTTTTCTGATTGTCCGTTGTCTGTCGTCTGTCTGTAAAATTTTCATACTAACGACTGCTTCTCCAGAACCAATGGGCCAATTTCAACCAAACTTGAAACAAATCATCATTGGGTGAAGGAAATTCCAGTTTGTTCAAATGAAAGGCCATGCCCCCTTCAAAGGGGAGATAATCACAAAAATGCAAAACTAGGGTAAGGTCTTCTCAAGAACCGCTGAGCCAGAATAAAGCAGAAATTTACATGAAAGCTTCCTGACATAGTGGAAATTCAAATTTGTTAAAATCATGACCCCTGGGGGTAGGGTGGGGTCACAATTGGGGATCAAATTTTTTCCTGTTGGGATATTGGGAAAATCTTTAAAAGTCTTCTTCTCAAGAACCACTGGGCCAGAAAAGTTAACATTTACATAAAAGCTTCCTGACATAGTGTAGATTCAAGTTTGTTAACATACGGCACCCAGAGTTAGGGTGGGGGCACAATAGGGAAACAAAGATTTACATACAAATTTATAGGGAAAATCTTTAAATATGGGCCAAGGTGAGCAATGTGGCCCATGGACCACTTGTTGTTAAACACTGTACAATAAATGAATTGACTATTAAATTATTACCTAAATCCAACTATACTTGTTTTAAAATATTTAAATTTACATTAATTTACTTAATGTTTTTAAATTTGTCTTTACAGATACATCTAAAATCAGGACCAATATTTGAGAGAGATGACAGCAGTTGCTCCTGTCCAATTGGAACCTCTGGTGCATGTGGTCACATTACAGGTCTTTTGTATACTCTTGCTCATATGAAAACAACTGGAATGCTGGTTATTCCAACAGATGTAGCAAAAACCTCACTTCCACAAACATGGCATGTACCAAGAGGGGAAAAGGTAGCAGGGAGCTCCATTGACAACGTTCGAGTGTTAGGTTTTGATATGAGGAACCCATATGTGCCACCTAGAGGAATTCGAACAACATTATACAACCCTATTGAAAATGTGTCCGAACTACCTTTACAGGAATTGTGTGATAACCTTGAAGAAGTTGACGACACCTGTATGCTTTTGAGCGTGGTAAATTTAGAACGTCAAGAGAAAGTTGTAGACACGAAGTTTGGCAAATTCCCCAAGGGGAGTCCACTTGCAGTGCAGCAAAAAATGAACAGTAATTTAATTCTGAATATATTGGATGCTGATGACTTTCCTAAATTACCATCTCAAAATGTGATGATTAACAATATATCTACTGTGTTATCTGAAACAAAACACTTGAAAACTGACTCATTAAGTGTCACTACTGATGAGGCTTCAGAGATAGAATCTCTGACTCAGTTACAGTCCCAGGATCCCAAATGGCACAGGATTAGGCTTGATAGGATAACGGCATCTATTGCTGGTTCCATTGTCAAAAGGAGAAAAGGTAATTATGTGAAAAATGTATCGGCTTGATACATGTAATGAACATTACTACATTTCAAATAAGATTCTGCATTTTTAATTTGATATGTACACTTAAAATACAGCATGTTTAATTCAACGAAATAGACAAGATCATGAATTATTATTCTAGAGAACAATTGTATATATAGTACAGTGTAAAGTTCAATTTTTCTTGTATGTCTTAAATTTGTAGCCCTCAGTGGTGCCTTAGCTTAGCTTGTTTAGTTAATTGACCAATAGCTACAAATTAAAGACATTGAACAACTTCTTTTCAAAAACAAATTTTCAAACAATGCTGTTTTTGGTATAGACTATGACCCCTTGGTGGAGCGACTAAGGACTTCCAGATCTGTGGTGACAGCCAATATGAGACATGGGATAGCATGTGAGCCTACAGCAGCTGAAGCATTTGTAGCAGTAAGAACTCTTACAATATATGTTTTCATGTATTTGATAATAAATGCAGGCACAAATATTTGTTAGAATAACTAGTCCACTTATTATATGTCCAGTTGTAAATACCTTAGGCATTTAACCCAAAGAAAACTAAATGCATAGGTCTATACATGTATATCAATTTGATAAATACATAAATTATAAATAAATACACAAAATTTACAAGATCTTTTGAATATAAATAATATTGTCATAATTTGAGGTATTTGGATATGTGTTTTGAATAAAGCACCAATGTATTGATGAAAGATTTCATGTAAAAAAAAAAAATCATACAAATAAATAAAACATATATAAGAGTCAGCAATATTTTAAAACTATGTTCTACTACTTTCTGTATTTTCAGAGGATGAATGACAATGTCAACATTTATCCCTGTGGAATATGTGTCAGTCCATGGTCACCTTGGTTGGCAGCAAGCCCAGACAGAAAGGTGTATTGCCCTTCCCTTACTCCATGTTATGGTTTACTGGAAATCAAGTGTCCTGTCAACCCCCTATCACAATGTGTTTACCTCAACATGAAAATGGGTTTAAACTGAAGAGGACACATAACTATTTTCATCAGATTATGATGCAGCTTGCGGTAACAGGACTAGAGTGGTGTTACTTGTTTGTTTGGACTTCAGATGAATCTCATCTTGAGCTTATAACATTTGACTCAAGTAGATGGCAAGAAATGAAAGACAAGCTTGATATGTTTTATTTTGACCATTACTTGAAAGGCTGATCAATATTTGATATGGATCATTTTCATTTGAAGGAATGTTTTCATTACTTAAAGTAGCATTTTCTATATCTATTCAAGATTTGCTAATTATTTCCATTCAGTTTCAACATGTTTATGCCAAAGTAACCAGGTCAACGGTCATGTTATTAAATGCAAAGTCTTGCCATAAGAAATTTATATACAAAATATGAAAGCATGCCTTAAATAATTCAGGAGATATTTTCTTAAAAGAAGATCAATCTTCAAGGTCATGAGGTCAGAAACTTTGGTACCAAATCAAATTTTCTCACATATGAAGACTGAGAGCTTTATCACTTACCATTTAAAATTATGTGCCAGGTTAATTTTTTGGATAGACAGGACAAATTTAATATTCCTCCAACATTAGTTGCAAGGGGGAGGGGGAGGGGCTTAAAAACTTTCCTAATGAAAGTTACTTCTAAATATGGTTGTGTAATTAACTAGAGTTATTGTTATTAATTATAAAACAACCAACACACAGGTAATATGTGTCGTGAATTACATGTCATGAAATGTATAGATCTTGTAATATGTTACTTTAATTTCTGGTACAATTCTGATACAATTTTTATATTCTGATAATTGTATATATTTATCTCATTTTCCTGATTGATTTCATCTTCAATTTACTTCCATTCCTTGACAAGAGGACCCTTGAATAAAGTTAGCATGTTTGCCACTGTCCATAATTGATTTATTGTTCCTACCATACTTAAGGGAATGACACCATCAAAAAGGTGGTACTCCTTGACTCTGCGGATATGCCTCTCAATATGTATCCTTAGTTTTGCTATCACCTGGGTTTGCTCCACTTCTTGCCTTGAAAATTGACCTTGACTTTGGAGGAATGGGGGCGTGTTAACTGAAATACCTGTCCCCTCTAATACCTTGTTCAGAACAAATCCTTTGTCTGCCATTATTGAATCACCCCTATCCAGGAGATCAATCAGGCCAGAAAGCTTGGTAATTTCTACATCTGACATATTTCCTGTGTACAAACTTGATACAAAGGTCAGAGCTCCATGTGGAGCAATCCCAACAAGTCCTTTCCATGTGTGAGAGCTTTTGTATGACGAATAACACTTGGAACTGAGAACAAGAGATGAAGGTCTCTCTGTCTTTAACTCTGTACAATCAATGATTACCCGTGTAGAGGGATACATACTTTTGAATTGGTTAGGCATGTTCTCATTTATTTGCTCTCTACTTGGCCAGATATCTATGCTACCAAGAGCAAAGTATAAAAGATTTGCCCATGTAATAATTTTCCTACTTACAGTAGACAAATGACATTTAAATCTTACAGCCAAATCCTGCTCCATAAGACCACATTTTAAACGGCATAAAAACATGAACAATTCGTCAATGAGCAACATGTTCCTCGGATTGCCCACCAGTACGTGCTGGTTGATTCTGTCAGAAGATCTGTAATAATAACTGGTCATTCTATTAGCACCAGGTTTGATAAATTCATAAAAAGTTGTAAACATGACCATGGATGCAAAACCTGTATAAAATGAAATTAATGCATTGTCATTTGAAAATCTTTGAATGCCAAATCTTTCTATCTCAAGTCGTTGCTGTAATTTTTGAATTTCCCCTTCCTTCTTCTTCAGCATATCCTCTAACTCATTCACCCTATTTGTCTCAGGCTGCACTTCTTCATACATACTGCTGCAATATATAATTCACATCCATACTGTATAAATAATTGGAAAGTTAGTCAAACAATTTCATAGCCAGTTACAGACTGATCACCCCCCCCCCCCCGCCCTATCTTTTATAAAGGATCTCTGTTGTGTCAGTAATAAGTATTTGTGTACTTCGATGTATTCATTTATTTATATATTACAAAATTATGCATATCGCTGATGAATGTGAAATTTATAGGAGGACGCTCTATACCTTTTCGAAGTTGGTAGATATTTTAAATTACATGCATATTAAATCATTACATAAGAATATCATTTTCTCAAACTTAACATGGTGGTGTAAAGAACAGCATTCATACTATGAATTAAGAGAAGAAGAAATATACATAAGCACAGGTGATTTTCAAAGTTATATAGAGCATGTTACTTTAACAAAGTGCAAAACATACAGTATTTTTTATTATTATAGACCATCATTTAATATAGTGAAAATATTTCAATACAATTTCTAAGTCTGAATGAATAATACAAAATTTCATACCTCACAAAGATCTTGATGATCCAGCATCCTACTGTCCAGCAGCAGTTGATCTTGTTGTGAGTTGAATTATTCAAAATAGTTTAATACAATTGCAAACCAGCATGAATAAAACTAGTTTGACAATTGATTAATCATTCTGAGAATAATTCATGAACAATAAGTAAAACCAATTTCACATTGAAAGTCCCAATGACATGCAGCAGCACTGAAGAAACTTAAATCATACTTATTGCTAAATTATATTTGCCTTGATTCTCCTAGTATTTTCAACTGTTTATAGAAATAGTAATTCGAAGGTAGAAAAAGAAACATTGCTTCGATTATTACATGTGCTTCTTGTAAAATTAGTCTGACCTTCTGTTAAATAAAATGACACACACATAGACCTATATAATGTTATGGATATAACCTGATTCATTCTGATTGACTATCAGATAAATTATAGAGATTTTTAAAATGCCAAAACCTCTCCACATTCAAATTTAAATTTTCATTTGAGACCGGGTTGTTGTTATTCTCATCAGTGTCAAATCTAGGCATTTTCTCTGGAACAGGATGCTTAAAAATTTCCCGTCGCGCAGCTTTTTCGTCAGATTTCCAGTTGAATATGGAAGGAACACTTTCTTTCTTGAGTGTCTTCCTTACTGGGGTCCATTTGAAGTCGTCCCTCTTAAAATGACGTGAGCAAACAACTGTTTGATCACAGATCTGTTAGAAAGATTATAACCCGTTAAGACTTGTTTGAAGTCATTTCATTAAACACACACTGACGTACACACGTGCAAGGACCAACCTATTTCGAGGTCTACTTAATTCTATGATATAAGGGGGTCATCTCTCCGTATTATTTGGAACAAAGTTACATAAACATACTCTGAATAATGGACCAGGATCCCTCCGAATAGCATGTATCCAAGCCTTGCGAAGCTCCAATCTTTGTGGGATTTGATGAAAAGAGAGCTCTGGGTTGCGGCGTCCATTTCCATTACAGTTCGGCACGCAACAATGCCTGTCGTTCTTGCCTCCGTCTAAGGTCGACGCCATACTTGTTTATACTTGGATACGACGGTAGCCTCGTTTTCGATTTAGAAGCGCGGTTTATGAATATTCTGCGAAAAGGGAGTATGACCGGTCAACAGGGAATGCTTACTCCTCCTCGGCACCGGATCCCAATTCTTACATATCCAGAAGTCCGTGTTTGCCCAACTCTCTATTTTGTATTGCTTATAGGAGTTATGAGATTGATCACTATCTTCACCTTCCATATGATAGTGTAAATACTTGATCGTATATACTTCCTTGTCAAAAATGCAGAGTGTTCAGGACATTAGGTACCCTCCAAAATTAGTATAGAGTTCTGTAAAACTATTAGCAAATGTTTTAATATCGCTAAATCACATCCTTACCACAAAATTTCCCTATGAACCCTTTATTTTTCCTTTACGGTGTATTAAAAAATCTTTAATTGGGATTTCAGTGGATAACATTACCCAAACAGCAATATTCCATTATCACCTGCATCTGGTATTTATACCTCTCAACTAATGTAATACGCAAGAGCTTGTTCCACGTTTGATTAGTTTTTAAATGGAGGCAGGCAATTGCCAAACAAGGTGTTGGTGCAGGGGTTTCAACAGTCTCGTTTAAAGTCAGCATTTAGCAAATTCTATGCCAGTACACTTATCATTGGGTGAAATACTGTCTGGCATGTTTCATACTGATTGTTAGGCCGTTCTTGGCACACTGATTTTGACTACGGATAACTCCGTTTACCTGATAAGGATATAGGGCTCACGGCGGGCGTGACCGGTCAGCAGGGGATGCTTGCTCCTCCTGGGCACCTGGTTCCACGTCTAGGGGTCCGTGTTTGCCCAACTCTCTATTTGTATTGCTTATAGGAGTTATGAGATTGATCACTGTTCAGTATCTTCACCTTTCGTGAATTGTAGCTGTATTACCAAAATGAATTGTTTACAAATTCCTTGTTACCTCTTCACTGATGAAACGTTACATTTTTTTTATAACAGTACTATGTATTATTTCATGAGAACAATTGTAGATATCATGTAAACAACTACATTTCACTTCAGGCATGCGTAGTTAGTATAATGGACAACTGTATGTATATTATTTGTGAAACTTAAAGTCAGTACAGGTTATCATTTCTGTAGTTTCTTCCAAAATGTTTTTTTAATATATGGGTGTACTTGATACATATATATGTTTTCTATTCAAGTATTGAATGTAAATATTTTGAAAGTATTATCTAGTTTACTCATGCTGAGCATGCTTATTATTGGGAGCTTATTTTGTAAACAGTATGTGGATATTTCTTATAACCTGACAAAGTTTGACAAAGATATTACATAAAAGGTGAAGATAACGAACAGTGATTAATCCTATAACTCCTATAGGTAATACAAAATAGATAAGTAATTTTTCAATTATTTAGTGTAATTTAATATGATATTCAGTTCTATTTATAATGTTGTGTGTACAACGTTGCAAATAAGTTTTTTATGCTTTTATTGACAGTACATGTTCTTAAGAATCAATCTTATGAATTGCTTTCTTTTTCTGGTGGGAACCTCACTGTACACTTGTTTGATAAAGACAATGCATTGTTAATATTCTTTAATAAGAATAAAACCGCCGTGATGGTCTAGAGGTAGAGCGTTCGCCCCGCATGTGGAAGGTCGGGGTACGAATCCCGGCCGCGACAGACTTAAGTCGTTAAAACAGGTAGTGACAGTTCCATCGCCAAACGCTCGGCATCAGGTGTGACTGTCAAGGGTCCTCGGAGATTACCTTAAAATGGATGTCCCGTATCACAGTAGGTGTGGCACGCGAAAGAACCTCCACTGCTCAATGGCTGTAAGCGCCAAGCATAGGCCTAAATTTGAAGCCGTTCACCGGTCTTGGTGGCGTCTCGATATGAGTGAAAAATTCTCGAGAGGGACGTTAAACAAGATACAATCAATCAATAATACCAATAAAACATCATCAAATACATCTTCGCGAATCGGACACTTGGCTTGTGAAGATACATTAAATAACAAAGACGAAGTACAGTACTAATGTTACAAAGCATGCTTTTATATATATGTTACAGGTAGTCCACTACTTCTCAAAAAATCACAAAGTTCTCAATAAATCACAAAGTTCATAATATTCACTGTTCTTATTCTATGTATGGTCAATTACGCGGAATTGCTGAGGTCCTTGAGGGTTTGACGAAGTCCGGATGATTGTTTATAACCCTGGATTATGAGGAAAATACTTAGAATGTCCTCAAATACATGAACTTCAATGTCACCCTCAGCCACGCTAAAAGATTGTCCCATAGTTTATCACCATGAAGGACTCGGTGATATTTTCTTTCGGTCGGTCACATAGCAATGAACTGGGCGACAAGCTGTCAATGTTAAAGCTGACATGAATTAATAAATAGAGTATAATTCTAAATGTCCGCCATATTTCTCTGCTAATCCACCACATTAGTTGGATACTCTATTGTTATATGTATCAGGGTTTGCATGGTATATAAGAGGACGAGTTTTGCTACGCTTCACTTCACATCAGTGTCTTCGATTTACCTGTGCGGGTAGCTTCGACAGGTAACACGTACATCTCCGATACTAATTTATAGGACATCAAGAAATGAAATCACGTTTTGGAACACAACACAGTTTGGCACGGGTGGAGGGTGTCGCAGATCGACAACGTGTTGTAAAGTTCTAACGAGATACAAATGGAGTTTATCATTTTGTTTCGTGGATTTATCAGAATAAAGAGAATTTAATATTTTCGGTAAGTGCACATCTCCGATACCTGTTGAGTAGACGTCCGTATTTGATACGTTTTTGTTTTGGGTTTTTTTGGCGAATATGCCATGTGCATTACATATTATGCATATGGCATGCACCTGTATTTTGCAAGAATTGATATAAATAATAGATTTTATGCTCTTTGCTTATTCCATTCTATCAGTTTGTAATTGGCAAAGGATTTCTCCGCATTTATTTCATAAGAAACTGCAAATACTTACAGGCACTTGCAAGTATGCAAGAAAAGCTCTTTTTTGCATTTTTGTCTAAATTTTCTAAACTTTCAGAATGTTGCATTGGTATACAATAAATATTTTGTAATTTTGAGCAAAGCATAATGTTTTAAAATGTGATTTTATTTGTTTCTCATTCCCTATATATTACTATAGGCCTTTCCGAAAACGTGAGTTATCTCTCTTTGCATTCTTACATTTAGTGTGAATATGACAACTTCCGGGTAGTAACACACTCAGACTGCGCATATATTATAAGAGTTATATTAGTATGGGTGTTGTTCAAAATCGTAAACAGTTGAAATCATTTGTACGAGAGTGTAAGAAAATGTTAATGGAAACAAAAACGAATTTCTTGATCGAGTCGGTTGTGATTTTTCGGGGTGGGGGGGGGTTAAAAACTGAATTGGAAATCACGCAGACATTCATTTGTTTACATATGTCTCCAATAACGACTGACATAATTATTTTGTATGAAATCAGAACAGAACTTCTGATTCTCAAGAGATGATGGCATCTCATCAACTCAAAGCTCGGGTTTTTACGAGGATCGACACGTGCAAATATCGTGCATAACATGCCCCCCCCCCCCTTTTTCCAAAAAAAAAAAAATCAATTAAATTAGGAAATCAATTTAAAGATGGTTTCTGACGACGAATTTCTTTGAAACTGTATAAAATAAGTAAGTAGTCAGCTGGAAATCTGTCAGTGGACTCTCACTTACAAGTACAGGCTGGGATAAATTTTACTCGCCAATCAAAGAGATGGACATTTTCAAAATCCAGAGGTGTCAGTCCGACATACCTAGACGTACATCGTGGCAGAACTTTTATCGCTGAATGTACTACATTGATATTGAACAAGTAACTTCTGATATTTTATTATAAATCTGACTGTATTGAAACACGGGCTAAAGATCCTGAGGAAATGTATGCAATATAAAATATATACTAATTTCAGTCATAAAACACATGAAATCCTGGAAAGTGGGAGGGGGAAGGGTAGTTATAATAATGTAACTGCGTCTCATGACAGGCCCGCCGTAGGAAATCACATCACTTTAACGATAGAACATTCTATCGAGGAGGGGGGGGGAGGTCCTCCTCTACTTACAACATTAATTTTCTATTATTTTTACATGCAAAGTTGGTTATTTTCACGAGTATGAAGTAAACTTAGGCATTGGGATTTTTTTTATTAACGTTAACATATTTGTTGGCGTGATAACTGTAAAATTATACAGCAATATCTTTGCGGCCTTCTGCACTGTTGATAATGACGCTTCTCGAATATACTACCCGGAAGTCTTAAACTACTGTTACGCAAGGGCACTACGTTCCGGATCAAGGAAAGATAACTCATGTTTTCGGATTGGCCTATAGGAGATGTGCACTGGTCGAGTCCACCTAGAAAAATCACTCAGGTGTGACAATCACATTTTGGGTATATACGGGTAGAGTAAATTAGGCTACCTGAGAGAAATATGGAGGATAAGATGAGAAAGGTGTACGTATTTATTAATTCATGTCAGCTTTAAATAGGTGATGACTCTTTCAAATTCACGAATAAGTAGGAAAAATCATCACATGGAATAAGTAGGCCACCACGGTCGTTCTTTGATAACCACTTGTTCAACTTGCCAGCAAAAGTTGAATTGGCTGTTTCTGAAACAAGTCCGTCGGTGCCGGACAACTCGCCGAACATCAACTAATCGAATGTAAAACTCATCGTCGCGACAAGTCAAAGAAAGACAACTCATGGATGGTGACAAAACTCATCGACGTCTTTTGTATTGAGTAAGAATAGAGAGGGGAAAAAAGACTTGATCACTTTTCGTTGCTTTGTTGTTTTTCGTCCAGCTCCAAAGTATTCTATATAGAGATGAAGATTTTCAACATTAAATAGAATACTTTGAGAGAACCTTCATCAGTCATTACAAAAGTAGTTTTAAACATTGCAAGCTAATACTTAAATGGAAGAAACTCCGTTTCAAAGTGTCTATTGATACAATAGTTCATATCTTTAATTATTTTTACTACTACCCACTTTCAAAATCTCCGTCCCAAACTCGTTCATATCTTGCTCTTTTACAAAACTCGCATGAACAGGTTTTCTGATGCTTGAAACAACTTTGGTTTGACGATAAGCACTAAGAAAACTGAGGGCATGTTCCAACCAGCACCAAACAGCCCTTACATTGATCCGAACATCTACATCAAGTCTGAGCGCCTCGACCCTGTGGAAAAGTTTACATACTTTGGAAGCACCTTATCCAGAAACGTCCACATTGATGACGAAGTCCACTCCCGCATAGTTAAAGCAGGCTCAGCCTTTGGCCGCCTGAACAAAACCTGTATGGGTCTGCCGAGGCATTACCACAGCGACAAAACTCAGCGTGTACAGAGCAGTTCTACTGACAAGCTTGCTCTATACAAATGTGACTTGGACGGTATACCAGAGACACATCAGGAAACTCTACCACTTCCAAATAGTATGCCTACGGAAAGTTTTGGGCATCAGATGACAGGACAAGATCCTGGATACTGAAGTTCTAAGCCTTCCTAACATGTACAGCATTCATAACATGCCGCGGTCAGGTCAATTCCGCTGGGCTGGTCATTTTGAAAGAATGGAAGACACCTGCATCCCGAAACAGCTCTTGTACGTGGAACTAGAAAATGGCTCACGCTCCAGAGGTGGTAAAAAAAAAAGCGGTACAAAGACTCCCTGAAAGTATCCACCAAGCTGTTCCACATCGAACCTGATATATGGGAAGATCTAACTCTTGACCGAAGTGTCTGGCGCTCTAGATAGCGTGAAGATGGGACCAACGATACAGGAGGAGAATCGTAACAGTCTGGCAAAACAGAAGAGAGTTATTCAAAAGGAGAGAAAAGCATCGACAGAAGCCCCATCCGTCTTGTCCGGAATGTGGACTTGTCAGCCATCGAACCCTCAACACTCAACGCAGAAATTAGCAGAGATGAAATTATGGTCATCTTTGACATCGAAGAACTAAGTAAATAGGAAACCGTTATAAATCGGTGACCGAAATTAAAAAGATAAGCGCCGGCTACTATCAATCAGCATATAATGTGGTTCTATTGACGCCAGAGAGTTTACACGTTATTCAGACCGGACGGGATTTCTGGCACATATGTCTTATTAAAACATTGAATATTGTGTTAACTGAGTTAATAGAACAAATAAACAAAATTATCATTCCTGTATTTTTTTCCGATTAGTTTCGATAAATTGTCGTAACAAAGAGATGCCCATTCTATAACTTGTTTTATCTACAAGTTATCGTATCGATGAATTTTGTTGATCAGTTGTCTTCTGGTGTGTTTTCATAGGTCCGACCAAACACTGTTTCTTAAGAGCACACACGCTTTTCACTTGTAGGTAGATTCCACAGATGTAGTCATCTTTCGGAAATTCTCTGCTGATCAATGACAGAATTCTGAAGTCCGATTTTCACTTGTACTTTGATAGCATTTGCAATAAGTCCCATCATTAAAATGTTCAAAAAGCCGCAAATTCCTCGAGAAATGAAGGCTAATGTTCCAAACAGAAACATGTAACTACGGATGAAAGCTTCACTTAGTCGTGCCTGATGAAATTTTGGAAATAGCTGTTCCCTGTCCAATGCACTGTAGAGATTAGTCCCCACTGAAAAAATCCAGAGAAAAATGTCAAGGAAAAATGGTTGAATTCCGAATAAGCACAAAACTATATTACATACTGCAGAGATCTCGTTGTCCCCAGGCAAATGGTGCATAGGATCATTGGCATTGCTAGAAAAGCTGATTTGAACATTTCTGGCATGGTGTGGTGAAGAGGTGTCCTTAATGATATTGTCCTCAGTGGCACTGCCCTTTGAAAGGTCACACAAAATATGAAACATATAAAATAAAATCAAGATATATATTCAACATTTTTAAATATCTAAAAATTGCTCAGATATCAGTAAGTTATATTTAGACATTTTAATTTTAAAACTACTAATAACGTGATATCTAGATTTCTGTTTGAATGTTATGTAATTCATTTAAGCAACCTGATGCAAATGGGACACAAACAACCATTCGAAGATGCGTCCTTTTGGGGCTTCTTTTGGTGTAATTTATGGTCATCATCCTCAGTGTACTCCCAAAGTAGAGCGTCAAGATTTATATCGTTGTGCTAAGATAAAAAAAAAATCCGTCTTAAACATGATAATCTGTTAAACTCCAATTATCGTCATTTTGGCATATTTTCGTGCTTCCCTGCATTATCAGCCATTATAGATTGGTAAATGTCTGTTGATGGGCCGTAGTCCCTACTCCTGAGTCTCTGTTTAAAACGACTCTGCCACCAAGAATCACACGCGTTGAAGCCTGGAAGCTTTTTTTCATCACTATGCTCTTTTCTTTCAGATCCTCTAGCTTTTCCTCTATAAATAATTTGGTTTATCAATTCTTTCTCTCTGGCATACTTCACGTCTTTCTCTCTAACTTTCTTCTATTCTATCTCTCTGGCGTAATTCATTTCTTTCTGGCATACACCTATCCTTCTGGGCCAATTCGTCTCAGATTTTTGTGTCCTCTGGTTCGCTTGTCCCCAGATATGTTGTGCTTTTCTGGAATGATGTTCGGTCTTTTTGTAGCACGTGATTAAACTGCTTTCAGTGCGCGCTGAGTTTCCAGTTATTCCCATACGCGTGCTGCTCAAGATGTTTGTTACACATTCAGACGAGATGACGGCGTATAAGCAGTTGAATACAAATCGGGCTGCCCGTCACTGGACTCCAAGAGCCTTCGCCGATATTAAGTGGTGTGGATTCCAAACCATGGAAGCATACAGGTACCCTAGGATTGGTCGTATGAAAGTTATGTAGACTGTGGCCTTGACCTTTGGAGAACAACGCCCTGGGTAGCGCTTGAGGAATCCCAAGGTTCTGAAGTCTTCACCGCTGGTGGTATTGATATGCTCGTTCCAGTTCTGTTTTGTTTACTGTGACTCCTAGGTACTTTCTACAAACTGAAATGTATGGCCATGCAGTTTAAACTGAGTGTTGATGGTATAATGTGGATGACTGCATTTCTACGTGTGAAAGTTCATCTGCCACTTCTTTTCTACTATTTAATTTAATTGCGGTCTGACTGTAGTTAGACACTGTCTTTGTTGCAGATATTTCTAAATACAAGACTTCATGAAAGATGAAGATAACGAACAGTGATCAATCTCATAACTCCTATAAGCAATACAAAATAGAGTTAGGAAAACACGAACCCCTGGATATACCAGAGCTGGGATAAGGTGCCTAGGAGGAGTAAGCATGCCCTGTCGACCGGCCACACCCTCCGAGAGCCCTATATCTTGATGAGGTAAACGGAGTTATCTGTAGTTAAAATCTGTGTGCCAAGAACGGCCTAACAATCGGCATGAAACACGTCAGACCGCATTTGACACATTGATAGGTTGTACTGGCGAACCAGATCGTTATGACGACCATAGAGTTAGCAAAATGCTAACTTTACATGATATTGTTGGAACCCATGCACCATCAACTTGTTTGTCAGTAGCCTGCCTCGATTTAAAATTGATCATACGCAGACCAGGTTCTTGCGTATCGAATCAGTTAAGATATATAAACACCATACATAGGTGATAATGAAATATCTCTGCATAAATATGGGAAGTTGACGATAAAGAAGCTGAAATCATCCCGTTTATCATGAAGTTGAGTTGTTAGCTTGCCGTTAATATCTATTTTCAATAAAATATCTAAGTATGAAGCAGAAGTGGACAAATCTGTGGTGTCTTTTATTTCGAGTTCATAGGGATATATCGAATCGACATATGAATGAAAATCATTATTGTTAATAGATAAAATGTCGATAATTGAAGGCCACAGCAAGAGTTTTTCTTCTCACGTAGAAATGTTTGAATAAATTCTGCTTCATAAGAAAATGAAAATAGGTCAACTAACAAAGGAGCACACTTCGTGTCCATGGGAATTCCAACAGACTGTTGGAAGACCTGATCACCAAACTCTACGAATTTATTGTCAATGAGGAAGTCCAGCATATTCTTAATTTCAACTTCAGAGTACTTGTGCGTAAAATCAGAAAGATGGATCCAGCAATGTATCTTTGTTTGTAAGGGTTTCTATGTATGGCTAATCCTGAATGACGTTCTTGAAAAAATCATGCTTATTTTCTCTGTTTATTGAGTGCTTCTGCTCCTGATGGGCATCTATCGTGTAAATATTTTTCGGGGCTATACAGAGTACATGTGAATGATTTTTAGGATAAATTAATGATACAAACTCATGTACTTTTTGTAACAAGGAAGCTGAAACTATTAAGCACATTCTATGGGAATGTGAAATAGTACAAGACTTATAAAATGATTTGATACTCTCTATTATAGCAAATCCACATTCATGTTACACAAGTCTACATTTTTATACATGTACTCGGATTTTATGTAAGGACAGAAAATATAACAAGAGGCCCATGGGCCACATCGCTCACCTGAGTCACCTTGGTCCATATCAAAAGACTTTCCATATATATTTGCATGTAAAACCGTAGTCCATATTATGGCCCCAAACCTACCCCTGGAGGCCATGGTGTTTGCAAACTTGAATCTACACTATGTCAGAAAGCTTTCATGTAAATGTGAACTTCTTTGGCCCATTGGTTCTTAAGAAGAAGATTTTTAAAGATTTTCCCTATATATTTGTATGTAAAACTTTGATCCCCTATTGTGGCCCCATCCTACCCCAGGGGGCCATGATTTTAACAAACCTGAATCTGTACTATTTCAGAAAGCTTTCGTATAAATCTCAGCTTTTCTTGCTCAGTGGTCCTTGGGAAGACGATTTTTAAAGATTTTTCCTATATATTTGTATGCAAAACTTTGACCCCTATTGTGGCCCCATCCGACCCCCGGGGGCCATGATTTTAACAATTTAGAATCTGCACTATACCAGGAAGCTTTCATGTAAATATCAGCTTTTCTGGCTCAGTGGTTCTTAAGAAGAAGATTTTTAAAGATTTTTCCTATATATTTGTATGTAAAACTTTGACCCCCTATTGTGGCCCCATCCAACCCCGAGGGCCATGATTTTAACAATTTAGAATCTGCACTACCTAATAAAGCTTATCTATAAATTTCATCTTTTCTGGCCCAGTGGTTCTTGAGAAGAAGATTTTTAATGACCCTACTCTATTTTTACCTTTTCTTGATTATCTCCCCTTGGAAGGTGGCCTGGCCCTTTATTTTAACAATTGAGAATTCCCTTTACCTAAGGATGTTTTGTACCAACTTTTGTTGAAATTGGCCCAGTGGTTTTTGAGAAGAAGTCAAAAATGTTAAAAGTTTACAGACGGACGGACGCTGGAATACGGGTGATCAGAATAGCTCACTTGAGCTTTTAGCTCAGGTGAGCTAAAAACTCTGATGTCTTTGACAAACTAACTACTCTGTTTATAGTATCTATTTTATATTCCTTAAATGAGTTATGAGATTGATCACTGTTCGTTATCTTCACCTTTCGTATTTCATTGAACGGGTTGATATCCTCCATAAAATCAATAAACAGATAGCTATAAGAATAACGAAAAAGAATCCTTTGAAGCGGCCTGTGAAGGTTGGACAAACTTATTTTTTCACATTACACATTTTTTGTGAGCGACATGTCTCCTACACTGGAAACTTGTAGAAGCTAGCTATAACTAGTGTATGTAGAAGTGTAATTCCTATATATAACTAGTGTATGTAGAAGTGTAATTCCTATACATGTATATAACTAGTATATGTAGAAGTGTAATTCCTATATATAACTAGTGTATGTAGAAGTGTAATCCTATATATAGTTAGTGTATGTAGAAGTGTAATTCCTATATATACTTAGTGTATGTAGAAGTGTAATTCCTATATATAACTAGTGTATGTAGAAGTGTAATTCCTATATATAACTAGTGTATGTAGAAGTGTAATTCCTATATATAGTTAGTGTATGTAGAAGTGTAATTCCTATATATAGTTAGTGTATGTAGAAGTGTAATTCCTATATATACTTAGTGTATGTAGAAGTGTAATTCCTATATATAGTTAGTGTATGTAGAAGTGTAATTCCTATATATAGTTAGTGTATGTAGAAGTGTAATTCCTATATATAACTACTGTATGTAGAAGTGTAATTCCTATATATAACTAGTGTATGTAGAAGTGTAATTCCTATATATAACTAGTGTATGTAGAAGTGCAATTCCTATATATACTTAGTGTATGTAGAAGTGTAATTCCTATATATAGTTAGTGTATGTAGAAGTGTAATTCCTATATATACTTAGTGTATGTAGAAGTGTAATTCCTATATATAGTTAGTGTATGTAGAAGTGTAATTCCTATATATAGTTAGTGTATGTAGAAGTATAATTCCTATATATAGTTAGTGTATGTAGAAGTGTAATTCCTATATATAACCAGTGTATGTAGAAGTGTAATTCCTATATATAACTAGTGTATGTAGAAGTGTAATTCCTATATATAGTTAGTGTATGTAGAAGTGTAATTCCTATATATAACTAGTGTATGTAGAAGTGTAATTCCTATATATAGTTAGTGTATGTAGAAGTGTAATTCCTATATATAGTTAGTGTATGTAGAAGTGTAATTCCTATATGCATTTGTAAGTCTATTATTTGTCCGACTTCAATACGCCAGTTTCAAGAGATGAGCTCTTCTGTTTAGGAGATGCATTCAGTATGTGGTACTTTTGGACGCCCAAGCAAGAAAAGTTATATCTAAAGTCAGTGAAGAAGACAATATAAGAACAATTAAAAGTGATTTTTAGTAAAAGACATACATGTAGCTGTAAAAATCTAAAAAAGACTCGAAAGAAATTATTTGCTAAAAGAAGAAAACGCGAAAAGTTATGCAATAAAATATGCAGGTAATATCCTACTAATACATGTAAAACAAATGGGCAAATGAAATGTAATGAACATTTCTTATTATAATTAGCTTATCTGAGCTATAATCTCAAGTGAAATCGTCTGTCTGTAAGCTTTGCACATTTTCGACATCTCTAGAGCCCCTGCGCCAATTTCAACCAAACTTGATGCATAACATCCTTGATTAAAGGGGATTCAAAATTGTGCATATGAAGGGGTATGCCCCTTCAAATGGGGAGATAATCTATAAAAGGTAAAAGAGGTGTAAGTAATTTTGAAATGATTTCCTCAAGAATCTCTGGACTAGAAAAGATTAAACGTATATGAAACCCTCCTGATACAGAGTATATTCTAATTTATTCGAATCATAGCCCAAGGGGATGGGATGTTACCACAATAATTTCACTTGGGAATATATAAAACAAATATCTAAAAATCGTTTTTTCAAGAACACTGCCCATGATTAGTCATATTAATTCGCAAGCATTCCAATGTGGTGTGGATTCATATTTTATCAAATCATGGCTATTGGAGCTAGGGTGAGGCTAAAGTAGGAAATACAACTTCTCATGAGAATACGAAGGATTTTTTTTTTTTAAATTCTTTTCAAGAATAGCAGGACCACACTAATGTTGATATGTAAACATGCCCAAGTTGTCTGGATTCGTGTGGGGTCGCTCTTACAAATTTCTGACCCTGGAGTTAGGATAGGTCTAATATCGAGAATAAAAATTACATAATACATGAATATTGGGGGGAGACTGAAAAAATCCTTCTTCCCCAGAACAGCAGGACCATGTTACTTAGTAATGTCGATTTTGAAGCATTCCGATGTTGCTCGGATTCAAGTTCGGTCAGGTTATGACCTTGTGGGGCTAGGGTGAGCTTACAAGATGGAGCAACTTTTTTCATGGGAATTAAGAAGGCAAAAACGTCTTCTGATAAAGAAAAGCAGGGCAGAGTCTGCTAAGATAAGCGTTCTTGTTCCCGTCGGTGTAAACAATCTTTCCGTGGTGTACCAAGTTCGATAACTCCCCTCTGCTGACTGATAAGCCTCTCGCGCAAATATCCAAACCGCCAAGTGACATTTAATATAAGTTGTAGCGTTAGGTTGTTAATTGGCGTAAAAGATAAAGTTGAAACTTTTTTCTACAACATTTGTCCTTGAATAATTAAATTTTTGGTCAAAAATTATTTTATCAGATAATAATTTACAAGAATTATTTATTTTCTTATTTGCACAGATTTTGATTTAATTTTTGAGAAAATTACACGTTGTTGAACTTAGTCAGTTTTAAGCAAATGTTATAAAGGGGGTGCATGGTTTGTTATTCTGACTGTTCTCACAATTCTAAAGCTAGAGCCTTCGTAAACAACTCGAATATTTGCATATTGCAAGGAATGTGATCTCAACTAATGGGTGTCTTGTTGAGGGAGGTTGGTAAGTGTATGAGAACCCAAGAAATTCATAATATTATTACATTAATTCATATGATATTGAGCTGATGTAATAGATTTCACATAAACTCTTGCAAACGTACATTTATTGTTACATTACAAAAAAATCACAAATTCTGCAAGATCTAAACCTGTGATCCACAAATTTATAGGTTAACCCATATATTGAATGAGCTACCCTGAATAGATATGAATATCGAAAAGACCAGATACTAGTAGTATATTGCTGACCTTCCTTTATTCAAAGTAAGGCACAGCTTGATATGGCTGTTAGTACGTTATAAAGTAAAGTTCTACAACTCTGTCATTATTGCCGTGTTTGCTAATCAATGTCGCAAAACAAACTTCTTACACCCACTATGACCTTCCCATGGTCGTGTTATGTACCGTGCACGGTACTCTTGTTCAATGTCAACTTGAAATACATGTATATGTTCCCTCTGAGAGAATTAATAGATAAATCAAAATCTAGTAGTTCGGGCTACTATGATATAGTATTATATGGACCTTGGCTATCGGTAAGGTTAGTTCAGTGGTAGAGCACCTGCCTGGAGAATCAAACGGCCTGGGTTCGAATTCCGGTTGACCGCCGCATTCCTCCCTCCTTAAATGTCCTCACACATGAAGACATCCACCCAGTATCTTAATCACCTGCCAGGCATCTTCACCTGACAGTTCCAGGGGCTGGTCTACGGCACCAATTGTAACAGGAAGGGAGAAAATGCAACGGACCAGACTGGGTTTCGAACCCGGGGGCCCTGAATCTCCAGTCCGGTGCTCTATCACTGAGCTATCCAGGCCGACAACCACGGTCCGTATAGTCCTAACTACTACAGCACATTACAACATATCCGTACTGTGTAATCCCTAGTGCTAGCGGATTTCCACTCTATTAATCACACTCGAGCATATCTTACATAGACTACTCTCAGGTGCAACTAATGACTGCTGCATTGGAATTTCAAGGTCCTCTGGTATGGGAAGATTATACGCTGTAACCTTGAACGCGGCACCATTTTTATTGTGTGTCAAATGAACGCAAGTAATATATCGCTTTTATATGCAAAATGCTAAATCTCCATGCATCCTTAAAGAATTATTGAACTTTTGGGGGAAATTATTTTGAGTATATCCAACATGACGAAAATAAATATCATGTAATATGGAAATCGAATTCGGTTGTTGTCAAGTATTCATAAAAAGAATGCCCTAATGGCATTTAAATTTTATTCATTTTAAAAGTATAAATGGAATAGATAAATAGGAAAATAAAAAAAATTAAATACTACAAGGAGTATTGCATTAGAAATGCTGCAGATTTAGAACGGCGTAGTGCGCATGCAGATGGATACGCCCGACAGATCATTTATGGTACATAAGAAACATTTAAGTGACTTCCTAATAATCAAGTTTTAATTACTGTACATGATACCAATAAATATAACATAACTAATGCACGCAATTATTCAAGAATTGTTCTTAAATTCATTTAAATTAAAGATATCGTTCATTCAATTCATGTGCACAACAATTCAAACATGCATTGAAAAATTACTTCCTCTATGCAATATTACATATATTTAATTGTGATTTCCCGCGCTTGCGCGGGGTTTTATCTATGAAAGAAATATTTTAATTTTAGTATAGTAAGATTTATAAACATAAATGTTAAACAGTATCTGTTCGATAAGCTTTTTACAATGTATAATAACAGAATCACGTGACAACAAGCGACTAGCTACAGGCGTTTTAATATACTGTTATAACATGGTACTTTTAAAGTTTGCTTGGTTAACTATTTTATACCAATTATAGCATTTTTTTTATAATGGTCAATTACTTTCAATTTCATCTCTTCTTTTTTCTTTAAAACTTTGCGGGTATACATCACACGATATATGCCCGGAAACATTCTGGCCCGCATTTATTACGTCACAATCAAATTTCTACGCCGTTAATTTTCAAATTTTTCGTGTTTTTCATCTTTTACTCAGTTAAACCAATAAAGAAATTGTTAAAAATAAAATTATTGTTAGTTTCTAAATGAAATTGAAAGTATATAATAAAAATGTTAAAGACTTTGTATGGGAAATATGACGACCTCGTTTTTTGTCGCATACGGACCTCGCAAGCTCTACGCGCCAAAAAACTCGGTCATCATATTTTCCCATACAAAGTCTATAACCTGTAATTATTATATACTTTCAATTTCATCTCTTCTTTTCCTTTATAAGTTTGCGGGCATATATCACACGATATATGCCCGGAAACATTCCGGCCCGCAAACATTACGTCACAATCAAATTTCTACGCCGTTAATTTTCAATTTTTCGTGTTTTTCATCTTTTACTCAGTTAAACCGATAAAGTTATTGTTAAAAATAAAAATTTTGTTAGTTTCTAAATGAAATTGAAAGTATATAATAAAAAGGTTATAGACTTTGTATGGGAAATATGACGACCTCGTTTTTTGTCGCGGACGGACCTCGCAAGCTCGGTCCGTCTACGCGCCAAAAAACTCGGTCGTCATATTTTCCCATACAAAGTCTATAACCTATAATTATTGACCTGATAAAAGTTGTTGACCTCGAACTTCGTCTTAGGTCGATATACTTTTATCAGGTCGATAAAGACTGCTATTAATGTACAATGATTGCAGGCAAATCCACTGAACAGCATTATTTAGGTGTTTTTTTTAAAGTGTTGGATCATTCCATTTACTTGATCACGATGATATAGAGTTCATGGTGGGTGTTAACGGTCAACGGGGGATGCTTACTCCCCCTAGGTACCTGATCCTACATATGGTATGTCAAAGGATTTCTGTTTGCCCTACTCTTAATTTTGTAATTCTTTATATAAATTATGAGATTGATCACTATTCGTTATCTTCATTGGTTTATGTTTGGAGTTTTTAGGTCACCTGAGTTAACTCAGGTGACCTATTGCAATTGGTTCGTCCGCCGTCGTGCGTTAACAATTGAACATTTTTAACTTCTTCTTCATAACTGCTATTCCAATTCTTTTCAAATTTGGTATGAAGCATCTTGGGGACAAGGGGGACTTCAATTGTAAATTTCAGGACTCCAGTACCCCTGGGGCCCTAGGGGCGGAACAAAAACTGCCAAAATTGACCAATTTTCAAAAATCTTCTTCTCAAGAGCTACACACGTGTAAGAAAAACTAAATACATAGTGATGTAGAGCGGGAAGATTTCTACCAAAATTGTAAATTTCATGATCCCCGGGGTAGGGGTTCTGACACCAGGGCGGGCCAAACTTACTATATAGTGTTTATGTGTAAAACACTTAAATAATAATAATACCATATTTATATAGCACCCTTTTCATACACTATGTACGCTCAAAATAACATCTTCTTTACTGTTATTGATACTGAATTGAAATTAAATGATTATCTAGAAAGAACAAGTAATCCTTTATCAAAATTGTAAATTTGATATAAGGATGGGGCCAAAATGGTCAGTTATTAAATGTATGAACAACAGATATTTTTAACTTCTTCTTGATAACTATCATTCCAATTGTTTACAAATTTGGTATGAAGAATCTTTGGAACAAGGGGGACATAAATTGTAAATTTCAGGATTCCTGGGGCCCTAGGGGCGGGGGAAAACTACCCAAAATTTACCAATTTTCAAAAATCTTCTTCTCTAGAGCCGCGCATGTTTAAGGAAAACTAAATGCATAGTGATGTAGAGCAGGAATGTCTCTACCAAATTAAATTGTAAATTTCATGATCCCCGGGGTAGGGGTTCTGATCCCAGGGCAGGGCCAAATGTGTAAAACACTTAGATATCATCTTCTTTAGTGTTATTGATACTAAATTAAAACTAAATGGATATTTAGAAAGAGCAAGTAGTATTGTACCAAAATTGTAAATTTGATGATCCCTGGGGTAAGGGGTTCTGATACCAGAGTGGGGCCAAACTTAGTATATGATATTTATGTGTAATTTGCCGATACTGTATAAAATCTAAATGCATACTTAGGAAAGGCAGAAAAAGATGTACAAAAAATTGTGATTTTCACAACCCAGGGGTTTGATTCTAGGATGGGTCCAAATTAGTCGTAACTAAAATGTGTTAAAACAATTTACAGATAGCAATCTGATTTTATTTTGTGAGCTAATTATATCTAATTATAATACATGGATTCCACATATTGATATTTTTGTCACATATAGGCTGGTCCCCGCCCCCGCCACTTTTTGATCACTCGTTTTGTAGTCCCCAAAACGAGTGATCAATCAGCGGCGTGGGGCGGGGACCAGACTAAGTTACAAGTAGCCTAAAATATATTTATTTGTTTTACATGACGAAATCATTGATAACGTTTATACACTTGTAATATTTTAAATACCACGCAGGGCATTCGGATATTTTAAGAACCCGGTCGAACACCAAGAACCGGGTCAAAAGATTGAAACGCCGTTTTAGGGTAAATACAGCATGTACATACAAACTGTAATACATATTCAATCTCAGCAATCGTTTCATTCAGGTACTTGGTTCTGCTAGTCAAATTCAAGACCTGGATCTTGATAATGTAGTTTTCCTAGATGATTTTCCTTTTCTGTGAATGCGAATGATCTCGCATTTGTTAGGGTTAAATGTCATTAATCAATTTCTATTCTTTGTACACGTATTACAATGTAGGCTAATAATCTACACTATTCTGGCATCTAAACTATTACTTATTTATGGAATATTTTATCTTTCTATCACGTATTTACGAAAGCCGTATAGGCTCATTTTTGAAAAGTGAGCAAAAAAATCTAACTTGTTATAACGAGTTAGCATCTCATTATAACGAGTTGATTATCTCGTTATAACGAGTTAGTTATCTCGTTATAACGAATTTATTATCTCGTTATAAAGAGTTAGTTATCTCGTTATAACAACTTAATGATCTCATTATAACGACTTAATTATCTCGTTATAACGAGTGAGTATCTCGTTATAACGAGTTAGTATCTCGTTATAACGACTTAATTATCTCGTTATAACGAGTTAGTATCTCGTTATAACGAGTTAATTATCTCGTTATAACGAGTTAGTATCTCATTATAACGAATTAGTATCTCATTATAAGGGGTTAGTATTTCGTCATAACGAGTTAATCATCTCGTTATAAACGAGATAATTAGCTCGTTATAACGAATTGATTATCTCGTTATAACGAGATAGCTAAATCGTTAAAATGATTTATCTTACGAAAACGATGTAAGACCTTCTCTTATTCCCGAAATCTAAGATTAGTTTGAAAACAATTTAAGTAGTAGCATTGATACAATTCCATGCACTTAAACAAATAAACAAAATGTTTTCTTAATCTAGAATTTTCCAAGATAAAAAAACACACGTCAACTTCGTAAGTGTTTGTAAAATGCATATCTTATAAATTAAATCATCAAAGTATATCAAATATGCAGATGTTTGTAAGTTTATACATCGTACCGGTAATATTTGAATATTTTTTCGTGATATTTAACAACAGAAATAAATTCAAGCTGCTGTTAGCTTGGTCAGCCCGTGTTTACATTTATTATATGTAAAACTTATACGGTACCAATTTTGATGCATCAGATGCGCATTTCGACAAATAATGTCTCTTCAGTGATGCTCAACCGAAATAACAATAAACTTGCTAGAGTTGTTATAGGGAAAAACAGAGTGCCAAAAAAGTGGAATCAGATACATGTACGTCTAAGGATAAGAGCTATGCATGAGGGAGATAATCCTTAATTATGAAATGAATTTCTAAATTTTATCACAGCAATTACATATACATCCGTATTATAAAAGAAATGAAGTACAATTAGCGATATTTTTCAGTGATTGTTTACTTTATTAGTGGATTGACATTACAGGCTCGTAACCCTGTTTTTCAAAGTAAGGGAGAGGACAGTGTTATGAGAAGATGACTTCAAATAAAAAAATCCATAAAAATTTAAAAATCTAAATAAACCCAACCTTCAAAATCCTTAAGGGGGGGGGGGGGGGGGGGAGAGAGAGAGAAAAGCCCGCACGCAACAATTTTTACCCAAAACTCAAACTTCACAATCTTAAATCGTAAAGGGTAGGAGGGGGTAGCAATTGTTCGTCCTCCTCTACACGGGTTCAATTCATAGAGTCAAATGCTGTCTGACGTGCATGCCAATTGTGAGGACGTTCTTTATATACTACTTTTGACTACGGATTACTCCGATTGCCTGATCAAGATATGGGCTTACCGCGGGGTGCGACTGTCAACGCACGCCACCTTCACTTGTTCAAGCTTACAAAAGAGGGGGGGGGGTGTAACCCAATATATTTTACTTTGGATTGTAAAGATAGTTTTTGAATGTAAAAATTAACGGGAAATGTACGCTGTCAAACACGAGGCCAATTGGGCAACATCGCTCACCTAGAAGCCATCTTAGCCCTGTCGTTGTTCAAGGTCATTAGGTCAAACAACAAAGTATAACAAGGTATACATACAAAATGTGAAAGCCCTATCTTAAATAGTTCAGGAGATATTAAATAGGTCAGAGTTTGTTTTCAAACATAGATCAAACTCCAAGGTCAAAAGATCAAACACCATTGTGTCACAAGGTCTTGCCAAAGAATCTATACACAAAATATGAAAGTCCTACCTAAATAGTTCCGGAAATAGGTTATGTTTTCTAAAAAGTTGATCAAACTAAGAGTTCAATGTCACAAGATCAAAGGCCATGATATGAAATGAAAGGTCTTGCCAAAGAAATATATATAAGATATGAAAGATCAATCTTGAATAGTTCAGGACATATTGTATAGGTCAGCATTTTTTAAAAAGTAAGTCAGACTTCCGGGTCAATGTCATAAGATCACACACCATGGAATCACATGAGAGGTCTTTCTGTAAAGAATGTATATACAAAATATAAAATACCTAGCTTAAATACATCGAGTTCAAGAGAGTTGTAATGGTTTTTCCTAAATATATCAGCATACAAAACTTTGATCCCCCTATTGTGACCCCTATCCTTAACCCCTGGGACCATGGTTTAAACAGTCTTGAATCTATGTAAGGAAGCTTTCGTGTAAATTACCACTTTTTTGAACCAGTGGTTCTTGAGAAGATTATTCAAAATTTTCCCTATACATCTAAATGTAAACTTTGATCCCCTATTGTGGTCCCACCCTAACCCCGGGGACCATGCATGATTTGAACAAATTAGAATCTACTCTATATCAGGGAACTTTCAAGTTTTCAACTTTTCTGACGCAGTGGTTCTTGAAAAGAATATTTTAAAAGATTATCCCTATATCTTCGCATGTAAAACTTTGATTCCCTATTGTGACCCCCCACCTTACTTCTGGGGGCCATAATTTTAGTAAACGTGAATCTGCATTTTGTCAGAAAGCTTTCATTTAGATTTAAATTTTCAGGCCAACTGGTTCTTGAGAGATTTTTAGATTCATTCAATTTTTATTATCGTGATTACTCCCCCTTTAAGGGACATGTCCCTTCATCAGAACAAACTTGAAGTCTCTTTACCCAAGGATGCTTTGTGCCATGTTTGGTTGAAATTGGCCCAGTAGAGTTCTGGAGAGGAAGTTGAAAATGTAAAAAAAAAAAAAAAAAAAAAAAAAAAAGTTTACTGACAAACAGACGGCGAAACGGACGCCGGACAAAAAGTGATCAGAAAAACTCACTTGAGCTTTCAGTTCAGCTGAGCTAAAAAGGGAGAAGCTCTCTAGTTCTACGTGTTTGCATTAGTAGTATAAATATATCTATAATCTCAATAAAAATAATCTACATCTAGGCTGGCTGATTTGTTGCTCAAATATCGAGTTAGCTCGAACATGTTGTCAAACCATTGTGGTATATTAAAACAATAAAATCTAAATTTATTCATGAGAATGAAAAATAAGTATTTTTGTTGAATAGAAGAAATTATATCGTCACCTATTCATTTGTTTGCAGCTAGAAATAAACATTTTCTTGTCATCTTCATGACGAATAAAATTGTTATGTAATACATGTAGTTATCATAAAATGATAAATTCAATTTTGCGGATTTTGTTAATTCATAATCGTTATGATTAAATTTTGGAAAGAACAGGCCCATAACATTTCCATAGGTACTAACTCGTTATAACGAGATAATTAACTCGTTACAACGAGTTAAAATATTGTTTTACTTTTTCAAAATGAGCCTAGCCGACTTTCGTACGTATTGCAATGCAAACCAACCGATAAATTAAATTCCCAAATATTACTTGCAGAAAATAAAGGTCTGTAAAAATCTATAAATTCTGAGTAATTTCATTTGTAACTATATTATGATAGAAATTTTAGAATTAATTAAACATTTCTTATATCTACATGCATAGTAGATAATAGATTTGGCGCTACCACTTTAACTTTTTAAAAGATAAGCTTGTACACCTATTATATTAGGTAAAGCCTTTCATCGGTGTATGCACTTTTGAGGGCATTGAAGTTTTAAGAACACGCCTTCTTTTATACTGTTGTTGAACATTATAGCCCTTGCGAGTAGTGATACTTTTTCCACTGGTACTCAGGTGACCGATAAGGCCCGTGGACCTCTTGTTTTTTTTGTTTTTTTTTAAATTAAAGTATTCAAAGCTGAACTACATTTTGCCGTTTTCATAACTTTCATTCAATATGGAACCTATATACTTGGGATCTGTTGAGCTCAATGCGTGTAATATATTGCTAAAATATTCCTAGTCTTCCTTCTTATCACTATTAGTCTGTTATTAGTGTGCTTGGTTGAATGTTGTTTAAGTGTCCCTCCTCGGGAATCTTTCACTCATATGGAGACGTCACCATTGCCGGTGAAAGGCTGCAAAATTTAGGCCCATGCTCGGCGCGTACGGCCTTTGAGCAGGGAGGGATCCTTATCGTGCCACACCTGCTGTGTCACGGGGCCTCGGTTTTTGCGGTTTTACGACAAGCAAGGGGTGCTGCTCAAGGACTTATTCTAATCTGGATCCCCATTGGATTATTATATTAGTGTACACTTATATATACATGTAGAACTGAAAACATTTTTTTGATTAACAATCAAAGTCGAAGTATTGTGCAGTTGTTAACCCTTTTTGTAAGAGGCGACTAAATGGGGAGGTCCTTCGGATGAGACCGCAAAAACCAACGAAAGATCATTTTATAGATGAAACTTGTAAATGTACATGTAATCATATTTATTGTAAACATATAACTTTTCCCAATTGTATTATTTGTAAGACCCAGATGTCTATGATTTCATTTGCATTATAAGGGCTATAAGGTTGTGGGTTTTTTCCATTTCATTAAATTTAAGCAGGTATGAAATATAACAGACTGTCATAGATTGGAAACCTGACATAATCTATGTACACATTGCATATGCAAGTGGTTTTTTGCGTCTCGTCCAGCATTTTTCACTCATATTGAGAGGTTACCAGCTGTAGGTGAAGTACCACAAATTTAGACCTATGCTTAGCGCTCAGGGCCGTAGAAGTGAGGGTTCTTTATCGTGCTAACACCTGTCATGACAGGGGACCTCTGTTTTTTAAAGGTCATATCTGAAAGACCCATGATTCTCACTTTTAAATGCCGAGCGTTTGGCGCACACGTAATCACTACCTAATAGTAAAAACAAACTAGTGGAATGTTAAAATTTTATAATCTTAAGCATCCTAGCACATCAAATAATAAATCTTTGTTTTTAATGTAATCGTATTTATTATGAACCTTTAACACCCCCCCCCCCAGTCTTGCATTATTGATATGATATGATTTATTGACCAATATTATGGACCCACAAGGGGCAAATATACAAAGAACAGATATGATTTAAGACATATACGAGAGACAGACATGCATAGCACTCATGTATTTAACAAAGTTTTGATTACAATACAATTTAGATTGATTGCAATATTGGAGTTAAGGTAACAATGAACGGGGACTGAAAAATATGACTAGATGTTGCGCATTTACATCACATGTACCATTGCTATAACATGTATTAAAAAGTTTATCATCAAAGTGCAAGGGACAACAGGAAATGGTGTTTGAGAATCTCTTAATCTATGTTGTATTAAATAGGTTTCTTATTGTTTCCAAAGCATGATTGTAATTTACGAAAAATGTATTATATCAATTATAGTAACAAGTGTTCAAAATCATGTGTGATCTTACAATCTCCCCGTGTCTAATGCAAACATGTCAGCAAATTCAAATAGGTACATAAACGTATTGACAATATTTAACCAATATTAACTATACGTCCTCAGCAAGAATTAACCTAATTGTGACTAGATAAAAAGCAATATATGCACCACTGCAAATACATACATATGTATATACCCTCAAAATTTAGTAATTGTTGATCACATAACTGCAAAGGACACCAGGGGACGGTGCTTGAGAATCTCTAAAGTGTTAAATGCATGGATTCTCCCTGTGTCCAGTGCAGGACTGTAATTGTCAGTATAATGAATAGAACATGACAAGATGTAGTGCATTACATGTGTTATTGCCATAGCACACATTTAAAATACATGTACTGTAATTATAATTCTATCACAGAACTGCAAAGGACACCGGGGGACGATGCTCAAGAATCTCTAAATATTGTTTTGATTAGGATTATTCCTGTGTCCAAAGCAGAATTGTAATTTTAAAACAAAGTATTGCATATCAATTATGGTAACAAGTTTGCAGAAGACACCAGGGGACGGTGCTAAGTTAAAAGAATCTTATATGTTCGAATGTGAACGTTGATTCTCCCTGTGTCCAGTGCAAATATGTTAGCAAATCAAGTAGATATGAATATTAAACAATGTTAGCTACAGTTCTTCAGTAAGAATTTACCCAGTTTATCCAAAATGCCCCTGTTTTCACAGGACAGCAACCATGTCAGTCTGACTAAAATCAAACCGCTCACTTCGCTCGATATACAGACAGTGCTCCCACGCAGCGACTGTACGTAAAAATCGAGCGAAGTGAGAGGTTTGATTTTAATCAGACTGCAACCATATAAATTTTTCTTGAAGGTACATGATTTCGAAATACATAATTCTAGTAAATGTTCCCTTTCTTCTTTATATTTATCGCAGCAGAATAAAGAGTGGATTTCATCCTCCACTTCACCAGAACTACAGTTTTGACATATTCTAAATTCAGGAGTGGGGGGTGGGGGTACCTTGGTATCTTCCCGATTTAGTATGTACATAGCTTGTGTGTGACGATATTCTGAATTTAGTGAAACTTCTTTGTAAGACCCAGAATTCTATGAATAAATAAATAAAATAAAATAATGAGCTTCTGTCATAATGTATAACCTCAATTGTATCAATTTTATTTATCTATTGTCAAACCTTTTAAACATATTATACGATTCATTAAAAGTGAAAACCTTAGGGGGAACTCGTGAATCAGTCCATAATGAAACTGAGGTGAGCGTTGTGGTCCAGATGAAGCTCCTGTAATTTTTCATTTTAGTGGAATTCGGATTTTTTTAAAAATACAAACGTAACTAAACTGTTAGCTCAAATTGTACACGTGATGAAATTCAATCCGCGACAAACGTTGTATATTGATCCGCCACTTCCTGAGTAACAGTTCTTGTTTCGCTACGACGCTAGGGGTCACTTCAGTACGACTTCCTTTGTTGGACGATGAGCGGAGGCGAAGGAGTGATCGCAGCAAGTGGGCAGACTGTTGAATGAACAATGACCTTTGAAAGTGATCCATGGATAGTTGAGTAGGAACACGGTATCGAGATAGACATGGAGAAACTAACGAAAGTATTTTTCCTACTAAAAAGTCCTGAACTAGTCGCTGACTTTCAAAAACGCTGTGGTGTGGAGCTCTCAGATTCTGAAACTACAAGCAGGGGAAAAGCAAACGGCTTGAAAACTGATGACGTTAACACAGAGTTAGACACGATTCGACATAGAAATGGATTTTCAAAACCAGTAGCAAGTTCTGAAGTTGTAGATGATACTTTTAAAAAAACAAACGGACATGCTAAAAATGGATATTGTGTAAATGGAACCATTCACATTCCGGAAAAAAATGGGTTGATCAACCACCACCCACAAAAATGTGACAGTGAAGAACAAGACAAGCAAGATTTAGGAAAATCTTCATTCAGAATTAGAAACAAATTACTGTTTACCCTTTTCCATTTTGGTGCAAGTCTTGGAAATGAGATCTTTTATTTGATCTTTTTCCCATTTGTATATTGGAATTTAGATGGCACCCTGATGCGACAGATGGCCTTTGTGTGGCATGTCGCTATGTGGGCAGGTCAAGCCTTGAAGGACATTATATGTTGGCCCCGTCCATCCTCTCCGCCTGTGATTAAGTTAGAAGACAGATACAGCTTAGAGTACGGGATGCCGTCCACTCATGCCACTGTTGGAACGGTCATTCCCTTCAGTCTGCTAATCCTGCTCAATAGATACTATGAGGTGAGAATATGAAAGTAGATGCAATAGTTGTTATTTGTCATGCTAATAATGCGTATTTATAACTTGTTTTCCTATTCATTTCACTCTAGGATAAATAAAAATCATGGACTATATCTTATTTCATTTATATACTATAATGATTACAGGACTTTGCTATTGTTTTGACACGTGCATTTGGTTAAATGTTGTTTAATGTTTATGAGTTACATGGAACTACTTTTCTTTACTTGTACCTTATTCACAATAGTCTATCTGAAAAGTTGGTACTTGTAATGATTGTTTCCTCAGGTCATTTAGATATTTGTAATCATGTATCTTTCCTAGGATGTGAATGATTTCAGACAACTAGACCTAGTGCTAAGTGATCTTACATGTAACAGCAGGGATTTATCTAGGTTGTTTTTACTACTGGTAAAAGGTACCTTTCTCCCTTGGCAACAAATGGATATTTCCCCTTCCACAGATAAAAAAATCCCCATTCATTTGTAGAAACTTCACAAAATTGTATAAGAATTTTCAACAAATTTTTTTTTTTTTTTTTTAATACTAAGTCATTTTCTACAATTGTCAGACTTACAATATAGTCTAGATAAAATGAGTAATCAATCACTTTATATGGCTGTTATAATCTGCTGTGGATATTATATTCCATGGATGTCCCCCATCCCCTGGAAGCTCATGACTACATTCTCAAAGATTCCCCATAAATATAAAATGGGTAGTAACTAAATGCTGGATAAAACCCTGAACAGTTATAAATGATACAGTCCTTGCTAGTCTTGCTGGATTTAAAATTTTAAACAACTTTAAAAACGAGGAATACAAATCAATCACAACGCTCGTCGGCTTGTTTTTTGTTTTGGCTTAGCAGGACATTATGTAATATATCTTTTTTATCCGCTTTTTCATAAACCTGGTGGATATTTTGAGTTGTCTTATGACTGGTTTCCTAGCTTCCAAATTTTTTAATCCCCTTGTAATTGATCTTAAACATGGCCTTGTTGCATTCAGTTAACACTCTTTTTAACTAGATTTATTCTTTCTTGATCACATCCAGATTTAGGGTAAAATAGATTAATGCCAAGTGTCTGGTTCCAGTATTTCTTACCCAAAAGTAGACAAGTTTACTATGAACATGATGAAATGTTCAAGTGATAATAAAGGTCTTAAATCAAGGATTTGTTTTGTAGTCAATTACTAAGATGTTACAATACATGTGCTACCATGTTTTCTATCATTACTTGCATTCACCAGTACAAATGTATTGACCATTATTTCAAAAGGAAACTGTCATTATCTCTTTTTGATCAACGAAAAGAGCTTTTCATACTAAAGCTTGTAGAGCTGTTGTTGTATAAGTTGGCTAGTTGAATGGAAACCTGTGAAAATGAATGCTGTAGGAAATATATACTAGTTATAAATAAAACAATCAATATCCTCCTTCGTTAACTGCTCACTATATTAATCTAATTTAAAAGGATGACTGTTACCTGAAACATGTATGATATAGTGATTAATTAATTGTACGCAGTAAGTGCAATATATAAAGAATGATACATTAATGTTGGATAAAGTAAAATAATTTCTTTCCTTAAAAGCTAAGATCACAGGGGCTTAGCCCGTTTTGGGCCTGAACTCTGTGATACCATAAATATAGAAAGGGGTCTAACTCTGACACAGATAAAAAACTAACCACTCACTTCAAATGTCTAAAATATCTTAAACTAGGTAAGCTATGCGTAATTTGTCGTTTTCCTTGCATAGATTAATGTTTTAACTACTTGCATGCCAAATTTCAAGTCACAGGTTCTTAAAATAACAAAGATATACGTCATCATTCTCTCGATTTCACTTGTTTATTTTTACTAGGACATTTACCGGTCCAGGTCACGGAGTCGTTTCTCACCTATGACAGCAGCGAAATTCAGACTAGTATGGAAGATTTTGGACCTGTCAATTAAAATTTCACATCAATTATACGCTACTTACTTCCTCATACTTTAATAACGTTCTTCGTGTAGACGTTACACGACTTATTTTTCCTCAGCAGCATCAGCTGTTGACAAGACCTGCCATTTTAATGAATACACTAAATACCCGAAATGTTTAAAACGTTAAAGAAGGGGAAAATGGGAAATAATAATTTAAACGAAATAGAATAAACAAACACAAAATTTTTAAAAAGCCAAGAAATAATGTTCAATTTCCTTCTCTAAGTGCAATATCACAAGAATAATGTTTTGATAAGTTTTAAGGTATTTGAGATTTTAAGTCTATCGGGTATTTAGTGCGTTCATTAAAAGGGCAGCTCTTGTCAACAGTTGATGCTGCTGAGGAAAAATAAGTCGTGTAACGTCTACACGAAGAACATTATTAAAATATGAGGAAGTAAGTAGCGTATAATTGATGTGAAATTTTAATTGACAGGTCCGAAATCTTCCATACTAGTCTGAATTTCGCTGCTGTCATAGGCGAGAAACGACTCCGTGACCTGGACCGGTAAATTATATCCTAGTAAAAATAAACAAGTGAAATCGAGAGAACGATGACGTATATCTTTGTTATTTTAAGAACCTGTGACTTGAAATTTGGCATGCAAGTAGCTAAAACATTAATCTAGATGCAAGGAAAACGACAAATTACACATAGCTTACCTAGTTTAAGATATTTTAGACATTTGAAGCGAGTGGTTAGTTTTTTATCTGTGTCAGAGTTCAGGCCCAAAACGGGCTTAGCCCCTGTGGCTAAGATCTGCCTAGTAGCTACCCCATTTTTTTTCAGCAGTGGAATAAGAAATGCACTAGATAGCATGCACTTATCATGCCCACAATACACACATTTAATTCCATTGGATCAATGTTTTCTATTGGATTTTTTCTTTCTTCTTCATATCGATCATATGAGTACCTTTTATCCAAGAATAAAACAAACCCAGGGTGTAATATGTATTTCAGTGTTGCTGTTTCACAGTATGAAGTCTGATAATCTTTAACATTAAATATATATATATACACATTTGGATTGACATACAGTCAGATTGATTGATTGTATCTTGTTTAACATCTCTCTTGAGAATTTTTCACTCATATGGAGATGTTACAAAGACCGGTGAAGGGCTTCAAATTTAGACCTGTACTAGACACTTACAGCCATTGAGCAGTGAGGGTTCTTTAGGGTGCCCCACCTACTGCGACATGGGACATCCGTTTTTAAGGTCATCTCTGAGGACCCGTGGCATTCACACCTGATGCCGAGTGTTTGGCGATGGAACTGTCACTATCTGTTTTAACGACTTAGGTCTGGTCTGTCGCGGCCAGAATTCGAACCCAGCCTTCCGCATGTGGGGCGAACTCTCTAACCTCTAGCAGATATTCTCTGTGTGTTTATGTTTATACCTATACTGACCACTTTTGCTGTCCTTTGACGGAAACAAACATGATTTTGTGTTTTACTCTCGGAACATTTGTGTACCCTTGGTAGCATAGATCTTTTATATGGAGGGTCTGTGTTTCTCTGTTAAACACATATTAAGGGTGCCTATATAGAGGTTTGGAGGGTCTCTTATACACATATAAGGGTACCTAAAGGTTTGGAGGGTCTCTGTTACACATATTAAGGGTATACCTAGAGATTTCATTTGGGGAACCAATGTTTGTTTCACATATCAAGGGTACCTAAAGGTTTGAAGGGCCTCTGTTGCATATATTAAGGGTACCTTAATCCTAGAGATTTGGAGGGTCCCTGTTACACATATTAAGGGTATACCTAGAGATTTCATTTGGGGAACCAATGTTTGTTTCACATATCAAGGGTACCTAATGGTTTGAAGGGCCTCTGTTGCATATATTAAGGGTACCTTAATCCTAGAGATTTGGAGGGTCCCTGTTACACATATTAAGGGTACAAAAAGGTTTGGAGGGCCTCTGTTACATATATTAAGGGTACTTAGAGGTTTAGGGGAATGTATCACCGTTGCACATATGATTATAAGGGTACCTAAAGGTTTGGAGGGCCAGTGTTTTTCTGTTATACATGTTAAGGGTACCTGTGCAGGGCTCGAAATTAACATTTGACCATCAGTCCGTGACTGGTTAAAAGTCTGGCGGACTGATTGACATTTGTTTTAGTCAGTCCGATGGGACTGGTCAATTTTCTAAAACGTCATTTTGAAAAACATGCTTATGGAATCTTAAACACCCATTTGGCATTCCTCTGTAGATATCAGACAAAACCGATTAGTAAATCTCACATAAGTGTTACAATATTGTCTGAGACATATCTGACAAGTTAAATTCCATTATTTTATTTTAATAACATCAGCGAATTCAAATATGTTTAATTATTTCTGGAAAACTCTCAAACTGGTGAACTGGTAAATTTTTATACGGACTGGTTGAAATTATACCCTATTAGTCTGGCTGGACTGGTGACATAAAAAGTTAGTTTCCAGCACTGCTTTGTATTGACTTGGCTTCAGGGCTATAAAACTTGGACAAGCTTACTTTTGACCTAAGTGACACTTTCTGTTCCCTGTATTAAAGTGAGATGTCAGTCAGAAGTTGTGGCCCTGCATGGAGTCAGTCATCTGTAACTAGGCTCCCGTGGAAACTTCAGAACATAATGAATATGTAATTCTGATCACAGGGTAAGGATTAGCATAGCTGAGAAGAATTTACGCAAAGTATTATATATATGTTCATGTGTACTACATATCATACAAGTGTATATAAAAAAACATACTCTTCTTACATCAAAACTATAGTGATGAAACGATTGTCAATCGTTTTTGGCTTTTTGATTACGATTATCGATTCTGTTTTTGATAATCGATTGTCGCCTGTACGCTAATTAATATCTAATCCGAGATTTATCAGACTGTTAATCCCGCTTTTATATTGAGACGTGTGCGGGAGAGAGTCGGAGTGTACTCCACATTGAAAAGTGGGAATTCACTTCAATTCAGTGACACCAGCTAGTGTGTATGCTGCACATATCCATAAAACTAAATAGAAATAACCCCAAAAATAATAAACATTTATTAACATGTAAATATCGATCATTGATAGATACAGTTCTTCTGATTATCACCGATTATCGATTATGAAATTTTCTGATTTTTCAACACCAATCAAAACACCCTGTATGGTTCAGCTTTCCAAGTTGTGCAATATTCAGAATTCTCAGGAAAACATTTACCAATGATAAGGACCATAGATCCTGCCAAGAAAAAAAGTGTTCAGGACTTGTACATTTCTAGCAGGACCCTTATATTTCTAGCAGGACCCATACATTTCTAACAGGACCCTTATATTTCTAGCAGGACCCATACATTTCTAGCAGGACCCATACATTTCTAGCAGGACCCTTATATTTCTAGCAGGACCCATACATTTCTAGCACCATACATTTCTAGTAGGACCCAGACATTTCTAGCAGGACCCAGACATTTCTAGTAGGACATTTCTAGCACCTTACATTTAGTCAGACATCATACTTTAAAACTGCATATGCAAACTGGAAGTATTCTATGATAAACTATAATGGAATATTTTTAATACCACGAAATGAAAATACCTGTAGTAATTTTATCAAAGAATATGATATAAAAAATTCATGGGAGATCCTAGGATTGACGATAATAAGGTTTTTAGAGGTCCATATATTATATATATGTAAAAATGTCTGTCAGGATTGGAAGTCGGACAGTTTTCAAGAACAATGAAAATCGTACTGAATATTATATATATATACATGCACAAACAGGTATGCATGTAACTTTATTCCACAGTCTAGTGTTGTTGAATGCTTGCAAATTCATTTCTTATGAAGGTTTTTCAAACTTATCGCTAAATTTTAAACCTACATGTAAGTAAGATTGTGGAATGTAGAACAATGTGTACTTAAAGCATTAGCTCCTTTTGTGAGAATTAAAACATTCGCTCTTGTAAAATGAATTGATCTTAGTTTATTGACCTTAATAATTTCTGTCAAGGATGCTATTTGTGTGTGTTTATAGCTGGAGATCTGTAGCTCTCTTGGACACACCAGTATTAAGACAGGCTGGTGTGTCCCAGTATTTTCACAGAGAGCTACATATCCACAGCTAGTGTGTCAGAGAGCTACAGATCCACAGCTAGCATGTCAGAGAGCTACATATCCACAGCTACTGTGTCAGAGAGCTACAGATCCACAGCTAGTGTGTCAGAGAGCTACATATCCACTTCTAACATGTCAGAGAGCTAAAGATCTGCAGCAATAATGTGTCAGAGAGCTACAGATCCACAGCTAGCATGTCAGAGAGCTACATATCCACAGCTAGTGAAATGTCAGAGAGCTACAGATCCACAGCTAACATGTCAGAGAGCTACAGATCCACAGCTAGCATGTCAGAGAGCTACATATCCACAGCTAGTGTGTCAGAGAGCTACAGATCCACAGCTAGTGTTTCAGAGAGCTACAGATTTACAGCTAGCATGTCAGAGAGCTACAGATCCACAGCTAATGTGTAAGAGAGCTACAGATCCACAGCTAGCATGTCAGAGAGCTACATATCCACAGCTAGTGTGTCAGAGAGCTACAGATCCACAGCTAGTGTTTCAGAGAGCTACAGATTTACAGCTAGCATGTCAGAGAGCTACAGATCCACAGCTAATGTGTAAGAGAGCTACAGATCCACAGCTAGCATGTCAGAGAGCTACAGATCCACAGCTAGTGTGTCAGAGAGCTACAGATCCACAGCTAATGTGTCAAGAGAGCTACAGATTTACAGCTAATGTGTCAGAAAGCTACATATCCACAGCTAATGTATCAGAGAACTACAGATCCACAGCTAATGTGTCAGAGAGCTACATATCCACAGCTAGTGAAATGTCAGAGAGCTACAGATCCACAGCTAGTGAAATGTCAGAGAGCTACATATCCACAGCTAGTGAAATGTCAGAGAGCTACAGATCCACAGCTAATTTGTCAGAGAGCTACAGATCCACAGCTAGCGTGTCAGAGAGCTACAGATCCACAGCTAATGTGTCAGAGAGCTACATATCCACAGCTAGTGAAATGTCAGAGAGCTACAGATCCACAGCTAGCATGTCAGAGAGCTACAGATCCACAGCTAGTGTTTCAGAGAGCTACAGATTTACAGCTAGCATGTCAGAGAGCTACAGATCCACAGCTAATGTGTAAGAGAGCTACAGATCCACAGCTAGCATGTCAGAGAGCTACAGATCCACAGCTAGTGTGTCAGAGAGCTACAGATCCACAGCTAATGTGTCAGAGAGCTACAGATTTACAGCTAATGTGTCAGAAAGCTACATATCCACAGCTAATGTATCAGAGAACTACAGATCCACAGCTAATGTGTCAGAGAGCTACATATCCACAGCTAGTGAAATGTCAGAGAGCTACAGATCCACAGCTAGTGAAATGTCAGAGAGCTACATATCCACAGCTAGTGAAATGTCAGAGAGCTACAGATCCACAGCTAGTGAAATGTCAGAGAGCTACAGATCCACAGCTAATGTGTCAGAGAGCTACAGATCCACAGCTAGCGTGTCAGAGAGCTACAGATCCACAGCTAATGTGTCAGAGAGCTACATATCCACAGCTAGTGAAATGTCAGAGAGCTACAGATCCACAGCTAGCATGTCAGAGAGCTACAGATCCACAGCTACTGTGTCAGAGAGCTACAGATCCACAGCTACTGTATCAGAGAGCTACAGGTGTTTGAAAGCTACAGTTCTGCAGCTAGTGTGTTTTATGCATGGGTTTTATTGTTGTGGGGTGTTTTTTTGGGGGGGGGGGGTCCTGAGAACTCCACTCACTGTTGAGTAAGTATATAATTTATAATTCCCTGTAGATGGCACAAGTTGTACACAATTACACACAATTCATTTTCATATCCATCTTCCTTTCTTATCCATGAAACATAATGTCCTGTACACATGCTATTTATAAACATTATTTCTGTAAAGATTGCACGTGTACAGAATGTGATAGGGACACTTGCATTTTCAATTACACATCCAATAAAATGTGATGTACTGTTCCTCGCCCCCTCAACTCTTAAAAGTACATAGGATACTAACTTTGATAAACTAAAGAGAAAATGAACAAGATACTTGATATCTGTACTGTACAAGTGCATGATTTAATCACTGATCTTATATATTTATTTGTTGATATGGCCTAGGTTGACAAAGGAATGAAAACAGGTTTATCATGAAGTCAGCCTGTGTATTTAAATCACGTGAGAAGAGCATGTGTTCATCAGATGATATGCGTATTTATACTAAAGGATTTGGGATAACAAATGAATTTCTTTCACACCCACTGGGTCAATAGTTCAAAGTGAATGTGTACAGGAGCTGTTATCTCATAATATACTTAAATATCTGCCCTCATTTAGAAATGACATTGTCATTCTTGAGTAAATACAAAGGATCCTAAGTCTAATGTTCTGTAGTGTAATAGGGGAATGGACAGGCAAGGTTCAGGTGTATATAATTGTTTTAAATCACTGGTACTAAAAATGCAAAATGTCAAAAGAATACTACCGACACATGTGGGGGGAAAGGGATAGACAATGTAGGAACAGAAAAAAAAAACAAATTTTGAATAGCTTTTATATGATAGTTATCTGGCATACTTGTTGGTCCCTGACAGATATCATCGCACTATGTTCATTAAATGTAAACTTGTCTGAAATTCAGTACAGAGAGAGAGGGAGAGGAATATATAAGTTAAGACTTGTGTCCAGTCCCAAGTTGTACTACAGAAAAAAAATATGTTTAAACCACTACAGGTACTTTGACATTCACTCTAGAATTAATCACATTGAATACAAGTATTTTGAAGAATTAAGATGATTAAGAAGGATCACGTTGTTATTTTTGTAACATGCTGATTGGACATTTAAATATACTTCCTTGACAAGACATGTTCTTTAATTACAATAAGAAAACCCATACAGATTTCCTTGCTAATATCTAGACATCTGCACGCCTACAGGGTCACTCAATTAGTCCACTTCCAATTTTCTCTAAGTCTGCAGATATTTACTTATATTAGGTACACGAAAAAAAAAAATCATATTTCGCGTCTCCCACAACCACCACATGGAGCGTCAGCTTATTAATGACCGAAGTTATAATATTCATGATTGTTTCTGGCAGTTCGTGCTTGTTTATTTCATGGTTATTTTTCTGATGTAGACAAGGTTAAATTAACATAGACCATACTTTTAGCTAATTACATGGTGCCCCATTTTATGAATGTCAAGGACAGTAGATCATGTCTGAACACAGCATTGTTTCCTGATTTTACAACACAGCTGTGTATGTGTCATTGTTATAATCGTATGTACCAGGATGTAGAAGAATTCTCTCAGTCTGTGGAAGTCTCTGTACTGCACTGATAATGGTGTCACGTACATCTTGAATCTGAATTCCTCCTATGAGTTGATGACTGTACCATGCGATACATTTATAAACTTCATGGTAACATTGTCACCCATCACATGGTTGAAGCATGATCTTTCCCTGAGGGTCAAGCAGTGTACTTAGACTGGAGTATTTTCAGTAGAATAATAAACTAGCATTAGGTAATGTGATGTAAAAATAGATCCAAATAAACAGCAGTGTTGTAATGGATATACTGTACGTAATGTATACCTACAAATTACACTGGCAGTTATACACAGACTAGCACCATCAGGATCATACATAATGTAAACACACACTGCTGTGAAAATGCATGCCAAAGTTACATTTAGAGATCACACCTGTTGAATAGATAAGCACTTTTCTTATAAGCTATTTTTCATGAGCTGAGTGTATGATTCTTTAGAGCAATTTCTCTAGCCTTACAAAATGGTCTGATAGTCAGTGTCATTGGAATAGTGAGTTGTTACTTTCCTAGTAATTATACCCTATAGTGACACGTACATGATAAATATCAGTGTATAATTAGTACTTTTGTTGTAGGTACCTCAGTGATTAAATAGAATCCTTCATTAGTACGAGTGTGGGATAGGGAAATTCCACCTAGGGGACAAGATTCGCAGTCTAGGACGAGGCTTTGCCGAGTCCTAGACAGCGAATCTTGTTCCAGAGGTGGAATTTCCCTATCCCATACGAGTAAATAATGAAGGATTATGTTTCTCACATTTTACCTACAGATTAGTGCATAAATTTAGGAGCTTTGGGAAAATTCTAAATTATCAAAATCCTCATTTGAACTTTGATGCAAAAGCTAATTAGATAAGTGTAAACTAAAAAACCCAAGGTTGCCCAACAGAACGCTATATATACATTAAAATTTAAAGATGACAAGGCAAAATACTTTTACTTCACCATGTAACGTAAATCTTCACCGTGTAACGTAAATCATAGAAGATATATGACGTCACAATCAAATGACGTCACAGCAGTGTGAGACAAACATCTCACATGGCTGTCTCACATGGATAAAGTCGATCTCACACTGGTGATAATGTGAGAAATATGTATATTATATGTACATGATTAATTTCAGTTCACATAATCAGTACTGTAGTTGTACTCAGTGATATATGTATAGTATAATATGTATATAGTTAATTTCCGTTGTTATAATCAGTACTTTTGTTATAGATACCTCTAGGATTTGGAATAGTCTGTGCCACAGTGTGGATGCTTCTAGTCTGCTGCAGTAGAATCTACTTAGGAATGCACACAGTTCTGGTATGTTTTAATTGTATAAGTATTTTGGTCTGTAGCTCAAAGGAAGTGACAATTTTCTCCATTCAGTAGAGCTATAAAAGACAATTTTCTGATTGAAGCTTGTCCATCTAGCAACTTCAATTAGGTTTATGCTCCCTGCTGTTATAGGGAGCACCCTCTGTTACTCTTATGTGCCCTGCTGGTCTAGAGAGCACCCTCTGCTACTCGTATGTCCCCTGCTCTTTAATATAGGGAGCATCTTTTTCCTACTCTTTTCACTTCAAAAATGCACACTTTTACATGGAAACTCTTCCTCTGACAGTTGTTGAGTGGATATCAAAGAATGAATTCAGGACTGAAAATAGGCAAATTATAGATTTGTAAATTCTACATTGCTAAAGAAACTTTCTTATTAATGTTTTCACTATATTTGGCTGGTCAGAAGTGATGACTTTTCAATTGCAGGTACAATGTATTGGGATGTGGGGGAGGGGTGTGTGACAAAATATAATGAGCCTTCCATGTAAAATAATACAATGGGCAGTCCTAACTTCGCAGGAGACTGTGAAAAACCCAATTTAAGTTGTACGTGGCATACAGAAAAGAACACTTTTAACCATACATGTACTACGAGACCTAGAATTATCAAACTTTTTCAGCTGACACATGTTGGGTAGAGGATGGGTCAGTCACACTGACCTTTCATTAAGACGATATGGTCAAATATGGCAAAATCCTGTCCCACTATGACTTGTAACTGTAAAGTAATTCTTACATATGTTAGAAGGTAATGTTCAACCCTGTAAGGTAATCCCTACATGTGTTAGAAGGTAATGTTCAACCCTGTTCAATAATCATTACATCAGGAAATGCACATTTAAAAAAATAAAACATAGCCACATAACAATTAATATGAATATTTATTTTGTTTGTTTCTAACATTTATGAAACAAAGATGTGCAGTTACAAAAGCAAAGACTTAACAAGCACATCACAGAATAGATAGAGGGTTTGTCTCATGGAAAGGATAATTTAAGCTCATGTGTCCAAAGAAATTATTTAAATATATGAATATATGTTTTTGAATATTTTTGTAGTTATTTGAACAATTTAAAAGATATATATTGACAAGTCAATTGCGATGTGCAATAGACACATTACAGGAATAATCTTGATTTTACCTCAGACCTAAAAGCAAAGATATAGGTGCAATATTTGATCCAATTAGGGTTGACATGATTTTGTGTCACATGCACTTTTATCTGTTTATAATGAATAAAAACTTCTGACGGGCGTATCATTTGTCATGGCAGTGCACTTTATTAAGGATCATTTTACCGGTAGATTTACATGTTAATGATATCAGAATTACCTGAACGCATGAATAGAAAATTTATGCTATTTTCCTCTTCGATGTGAACATTATAACATTCTGCGTTTGTGAGTCATGGTCATTTAAGGTTCACTGAGTTCCCTCTCCTCAACAATACATGTGTAGTTTCTGAATATTTAATGTGTTATATGAAGAAAGTTATATTTACAGAAGAGTTTACAGCTCAGAAAGGCTCAGAACAACTCTCCTATTGCTCTGATACATGTGTAGTAACATTTAATCTTATTATTTTTAATGCCCTCGGGAGAGCTTTCATATCGTATTTTCTTGTCTAGTAACATATAATCTTATTATGGTTTATACTCTCTGTAATAATATTAAAGAGATACTCGAGTAACAGTATCTAGTTCACTTTATTTCATCATGTTCTTATTTGTCTGTTACTGCCGTAAGATTGAATCGATAAGGGAGGTTGTTGAAAGAAATCAGTATTTTAACAATTTCTTTCAATTTTTCTTGTGCAAGTAGACAAAAGCTTTTTTGTTACAATTTTTTTTTTCTATGATCAATAACATATATATCACCTTGATTGCCATGGAAACTTTTTTTCATGTAGGCGCTCAGTGAATATTGAATGGACTATCTTCACTACTTTACTAAAACATGCCCAAATAAAACATCAGAAATTTTATATGATTCAAATGCCTGTTTAATATAATTAATAGCCTGTCAAAACTTTATAGGTGAGGATAAAAATTATTTTGTAATTTGTTGTTTCTATAACATCACAAAATGAACCCTTTTATGACCTTTCTCTAAAACACAGCCACAAGCTCATAATTTTATCCTTATTTGTCTTACTTTAAAAAGAAATTGTAAAAAATAAAAAGGTCCAATAGGTTTAGAAAAATATGATGTTCCACTGTTGTCTGCAAACAATATACCCATAATTCTTTTTATCCCCTGGCAATTCATTGGGAGAGGGGATGTAGTGATGGTACCCTTTGTATGTGGGTGAGTATGTCATAAGAGAGGAAGAATCTTAATGATTTTGGTGTTCAAAGGTCAAGGTCACTTTGGGACTTTATAAAAGAAGCTTGTAGACATTCATTGTATGGGAGTATGTCCTGTCTTGTGGAGCTCTTGTTCGCTTTATCTTCACACTTCCAATGTAGAGGGGCAAAAATAATACCGGGCACAGCGCCTATAAACACAGTATACAAAGTCCTTATTTGATTGGCTGTCTATTACTTTGCTTAATGATCATTGGGTCTTTTTTTAGAGTATTGATACTTAATTTCAGGATGTGGTAGCTGGTGTCGCCTTCGGATGTCTGATCATTCCTACAGTTCTCCCATGGGTTCACGCCCTGGACATTTTTCAATTGACAAACCCGCTTGCCCCACTGGTGTTTGTCGGCGGCTACTTCCTGTTTTGCTGGTTATATCCCAAGCAGAAGGTCTGGAATACCGCGAGAGCAGACACAGCAAACGTACACGGGATCTGTGGAGGGGTGACATCCGGATACTGGTTATACTACCGACTGGGATGGCTGACCAAGTCGGAACAGATTCAGCCATATCCACTGCCTTCCCCAACGCTGGAGTGGGTCTATCTTAGTTTTCTGAGAACGCTGATTGGAGTTTTAGTTTTATCTGTCATTAGAGCCATCGTCAAACCTCTGGCCATTCACTTTCTGTGTAAGCTGTACAACATAGACAAGAAGGACATCCAAGCCCAGAGGAGAGAAGGCTCCGAGGTGCCTCAGAAATTCATCACTTACTACATGGTGTCTATAGGGGCCACGTTTTTGGTTCCTCTGCTCTGCTCGTATTTAGGCATAATGAGAGAGGGCTTTTACCATGAAATATATTGATGTTAAGAATAACTAAGTTACCTACATCTCTCATATACATATATTGTTGTTTTATTGAGTTTTATTTATTTCATTATTCCTGATTTATGCAAATATCTCAAACTTTACCTTTTGTATGTAGATTATTGTTGGGGACAGATACATGTAGATAGAATGTTTTTGTATTTCTCTGCTTGTGACTTATGCAGTGGTTTTGTACAGCTGACATGGAAGACTATAGAATGCATAGGGTATGGTTACGATTGTTAGCATGATAAGGATATGAAATTCTGACCCAGTCCAGATACAAGTAGACAGAGGAACTATACTCATAAAAACTAACAGGCCAGTATTAGGCCAAAGTAAATTAATGCTGTGTTTCTTTTTCCCCTGCTTACTGAAAAATAAATGAGGTTACTCTAAACATTTTACATTCACGAATGGACAAGTTTTCAAGGATTCACCTTTTGTTGGTTTGATTGATTTCCCACGCTTACTCTCGTCACAATAGAGAGAGGCCATTGCTGATGGGATCAGACTGGCAGGTATTGTTTAACAGTGTAAATGGGGGGGGGGGGGGGGCTTTGTGTAAAAATACTTGTACTTTTCTGTTGCTAGTAGTGCTTAATGTTTGGATTTTCTGACCTTTGCACCCCATTTTGTTTTTAGGAGGGAATAAGAAACACACTATGTATTTACCATGGTCTTATCTTAACTGTGTGTATGAGGACATTTTTTATATTTATCAAATGTCCTGATGCCTATTCATGAATTATTTTGAATTTACAAGTAGACTTAAGTTTTAAAAGTATCCGTAAAAAGGTGTTTGAAATTGCTGATATATGATCCTGGGGCGCATTTTACAAAAAAATCTATGACTTATGACCAACTTTACATAGTAGAATTCCCCCATTTATTTTAAAATCATTTACTTCAATGTAAACTAGTAAAAAAAAAAGGTTGAATGTTAAGTCTCAGAAAAGTTTTGATTAATTCATTTAAACTTATAACTGTGTTATACAATTTAAGACTTTGCAACTTTCTCGTAAGTTGTTTTGTAAAATGGGCCTCTGAAGATTGGAACTCTGAGTAATTATAGATATGGTGATTGAATGTAATCTGTTTAAACTGGCATTACTATACCATTCTGTTGTCTGGTGTGGAACATTTATAAATGTCAAGGGAAGGGGTGGGGGGGCAAAAAAAGTTTTTTTATTTTGTTAAGAATAGCCTTTTCTTTGTTGACACATTAATGAAATTGTTACTGTGTCAATGTTTATCAGCGACATTGATTACGTAAGATCTAAATGCCCTGATAACTGAGTGGACTTTGCACTGTGAAATCAGTAACAGCTGATCGTCATCAATGCAGAGGAGCAAGTGTTCGTGTGGAGATATTGTCTTTATCTACGTACACGCGTGGAAGTTCAAGTTTATTCAATGAAGAGGGTCATCAGGTCATGTGACAGTTGCACAGTTGACATGCTTTGAGATGTAGTTTATTGACAGAAATAGATAAACTAAACAATTATAAAACAAACATGAGCTTGAATATTGATGGAAATACTTCTTTCACAATGTGAGGTTAGGTACAAGGATTGAACGAGTTTCCGGGTTCATTCTGAGTCTCATTCAGTTCAGTGGATGTGCAATATGATATACATGTTATGGTATATTTTATGTAAGCGAGCATTCAGATCGATTTTCCTCCCGTTGTCAGAAAGTTTGAATTTTTCCTCAGACATGTGAAAATCCTAGATATAATTAATCCTATCACCATGTCGCCGAGAAAAGAGCATTCTGTCAACTATTTATAGAGATCTAGAAAGTTATTCTGTCATTCTATATATTTTATATTGCGTAAGGTTTTTTTTCTGACTTTAGGTATTAAGGGGTTTTGTTCTACTTTGTAAGTCCCATAACTCTCATGTGAATCTTCATGACAGAGACTGGCATGTGAAACAGAAGAGCTCTATCCTTGTAACATTTTTATCAATATCAATAAAACACTAAAATATCTGTCAATCGTAGTGGAGAAACTATTGGTTGAGGTCTGTAAAGTTGAACAATTAATGTGATATGTGGATTATCTTTCCTTGGAATTAATTTACTTTTGAATTGGGAGGAATATGATAACACGCATGTGATTTCAGTGTGAATACTTTCACTTTAATTTGCTAAGTTTGAATATACAGAGTATTGTAACCGGTTTACAGCGAGTTAATATCGCAATTTACAATACTCTCTCAAGAGGAGTACCTTTCAATCGGAGGTGCAATTTGAGTTCTTTTTTGTTGATCATGCAGTCACTTGAGAGATTTTTTGAGAGGATGGGGGAAAAATAATTCATGAACATTTCATCTTTTCAGTATTTTGTTATAAATTCACAAGATTATTTTTCTGGTTAGTCCACAACATCAACTTGCCGGGCTTGTTTTGTTATAACATACGGCAACTTATACAAGAAAACAGTATTTTTGTGTTTTCAATACTAGATGTATATTTGCCATTGAGTTTAATTTTTTCTCTCTAACATTGATATTGCGATCTGTTTTAATATGCTCATGTGATTTCTATACATGCATGCCTGGGAAATATACATGCACCAGAGCAGAATTGTGTGTGCTGTTGATTGGTTGATACTGTTAAGGACACACTGTATGAGTTATTGAGGACTTGATGGGTATCCTGGTTAGTACTAGTACTAATTTAGTAGTACTATTCTCAGTAACCCTCTCCAGCCAGACTTATCTGCGATATCGAGATGACGGTCCCTTTGACACATATTGTGTGTGAATGTCCTGCACTGCATTAATGTGTTGAATATTAATTGGCTTCACAATCACATTATTTATTTATTTATTTTTTTGCTCTTTTTATCATATTATAATATATCTATATTATAGGACATGATTTCACTCTCTGTGTAAAATTATCATTACTCTGATGCACCTGTCAGTATTTTTGTCAATGGAAAAACAGCTTATATTTAAAATTTTGTACCACATATATATGACATATGTATTAACTTTGCTATTTTGAGCATTGTAAGAAATTATACATTTTTATCAACGACTATTTCTGCCTTTTGATGTTCATAAGTTACTGAGAAGAACTAGAAACTTTAGTGAATGGCTACTAGCCCAGAGAACGATTAGTCTTTTAATTTGTTAAAATCTCTAGTATATTTAATGTATAATATCATCTTCAAAATTTTATAATATAGGAATTTGTGATTTCGCCTGTTTATGACGGCTGTTGAGCTGTATGTAAATGATAGGATTTGGGCCGATGTTGTATGTGCTGTGCTTTGTCTCACTCAGTTGTGTGTTGTGTTTTGTTTGTCAAGTTTTGAAATTATTAACAATATATGTGTTGCTTCCAAACAAGGGTACAATGAATAGGGTCTGACATCTTAGTTTGATGCTAGTCACTGACATCAAAATGAAGGGGTATTTATATTTAGAGAAAAGTTTGATGAATACCTGAAAATGTGCAAAATCACAAAAAATGTACAGTACTCCCTCCTACACTTGTGTAGCTACATATAATAATAATAAATTCTTTTATTTAGATATTTACATATTTAGTCACCTTTCCATCAGTTTGAAATTCAGCCAGATCTTTTGCCTGACTGCAGAACAAAGTAAATGCTATGTTCAACAAATTGTTATTAGAATCATGACCTTGTATATTCTTGTAGCGGGTATAAACTGGCACACATAATACATGTAGATTGCTCACTCATCTTGGGGTGGGTTTTTTTTTTTTTGCATTGTACATGTATTGTCAGTTTCAAATCATTGTTTGCCCAATATCTTTTATTATCTAATTTGGCCAAGTTCATTTTGACACTTGTAAAATTAGAAATCCAGTTCTTACTGCATGAAAACCAATACTCATCTTTGTTATACAGTAATGTTTTGCATCCTTGTTTCCTATTGTTTACGACTTTTGAAGTCAATATGCTTTGATTGTGTATCAGAAATTGTGGGTTCAGAGTTCAAGCAGACTAAATTAATTTTTTTTAGAAGTTACAAGAATATTTTCAATTTCTGAACACTTTGATTGAAACATTTATGGTGATATGTGATGAATATGAATTACCTGTTTTAATATTTCGAAACCTGATAAAGAGAACTAATGAACTTCCCTGTATTGCAGTTAAAATAAGTTACGAATCATCGTAAATGTGTCATTCTAACCTGATATAATTGAAATGGAGAATGGAATGCCCCGTGTATAATACGGCCTCTATGCAATAGTCATATTAATTTTTGTTGAACTTCACACTCGATGTATTTACCACGTAAATAAAAAGATGTAAAATTGAAAAGTTTTAAATTATTTTTTGTTTTGTTCGTCTGTAGCAGTGTGTATATTTCCTTAGAAAACTGTACTTATCAAGTTCTTCTTCGATCCAATCAGCTTCCTGGGCCATCCTTTGGGAGGAGGGGGGGGGGGGGGGGTCCACTTTCATCATGCACATACAACTCTTAAGTACATGCACTAAATCCAGACTAGAGCACATTAACAGCTTAAAATATTTTGAAAAATATACATGTATATGAACTTTTCAATATCAAATAGTTTACCAAATTTTTTTTATCATACCCAGTGAATAAAATTCTTCCAAATGATTTATTTCTATCAATAAATTACTGCAATTATTTTGCAACACATATATGACATTACACGAAGATGGAGCTAAGGATGATGTATAGTGGGTTTTTTTCCCTCGCTGGGTGATAGATTTGGCCTATTTTAGCGGTTAATTTTCGCTCACCAAATATGCACCCAATTGTAACTTCAGTATTTAAAAGAGAGATGACCCTTCTGCCAAAATTCATTCTGCTAATTTAAAAATTATTACTATATCTTTGACCCAGCAAATTGCCAAATTAAAATCCCGCTATATGGTAATGCATCATCATAATGGCCAACTTCCTTTTGAAAAATATGAATATCAGCAATACATGCATATCCCTGTTAAATTTAAGGCCACATAAAATTAATTCTCTGGTTCTCAGGCCAATTTTCTCAAAAACAGATGAGGGAGGGAGGTTTTTTTTCTTTCTTTTTATTCGTACCAAAACAGATGAGGGAGGCTTTTTTTTATTTGCCAACTTGACATAAAACATATAACATCAAGCAAATTCTTTATTGTACCGTCACTATACATATGAAACAAATTTAACACATGCTATCTTAACAAATTGTCTTGTGTGGTCAAAATAATAAAGAACTGGAAGAGCAAAACACCGATCTCTGAGGGTATCAACAAATGGGTCTATTGTCCAAATACAGTTAGTTAAAGCATTTATGAAATCTTTACCTTCATCTATTGTCATTGGTGTAAAACCCAAGCCTGCGTTTCCCAACAAATATAAAATTTTGTTGTAAACAATTCGCTTATTGTTTGTAATTTTGGCATCTTCAGAGAATGGCTCTGGAAGGCAAAGTTTACGTGCGTTAAAAACCAACACGTCGTTGATATTTCTGGTGGCTCTTCCCGGTTCTTGACAATCCTTGGCATTATTATTATGATCATCGGCACTATCATTGTCGAAATGTGCAGAAACATCGGCGGGCTTGGTTTCACACACCGTATATCTCACAAAGTGGCCAAAACAGGTATCGTTGACGATACTTTATTTGTAATGATTGCAGAGTCTAATTCGTTCTTGTTCTTACCGACACTAACGGAGACAGCGGCATTTTTTAATTTCTCAGGAAACGTCCAGCTTCCCAAATCGAACTTCATTGCTTTCACACCCTCATAAAGATCTAGGAAGGTACATCCCTCTATAATTGTCCATGGTAGAATGAACACTGCTCCTTGTCGAATACTTATTGACACAATAGACATTCTCAAAATAATGCTGCAACCACGTTGTTATACATCGGAAGTCTTTATTGCGCACGACAAACGAAGATTTCCGGTATTCGGTATTCTCTGCTAAATACAGCTATTCGTATACTGAGACAGGAGGAGCTCCGAATAATGCTGAAGTTTTGAAAAATTGAATGCGGAATTTTTTTTTCCGGATACGTCGCCGCATTACCTACTTTTTATTTTATTAAAAATGCAATAAAATTTGCAATGCGGGCACCTCAAAACAGATGCGCGCGGGCCTGAGAACCGTAATTTCAATTTTATGTGGCCTAAAATAGGTGCTAGTACAATGATAAACATACAGTTAAATTTTGATGGTATCCTGAACATTGAAATCTCGAACACCATGTATGTGTCAAAGTGAGTTGGAAGTCCCAACTGCAATTTCTCTATCTATCTTAATCTTAAGAGCTCCACATCTTTTTTTTTCTCAGCACCATCAAGTTTGAGATAATGAGGTCTGACTATACTATATTACAAATATTCCAAGGCAAATCAATTTTTTTTCTTTTTATTATGAAATTTGTTCCAAGCATTTACATACAGAAGATAAACAATCACTTTCATAATGGTTATTATTTCACACATCTGGTTTTCAAGTTTATTTAGCAGTTCACGGAGTTCTGCAGAGATATAAATAACACTGATGGCTGGTGGCAGTGTCCCACTATTGAACATCCTAATTGTTGTTTCAATTCTTATCTTGCACAATTAACCTGTAAAAAGAAGGATAAAAACAAGAATATTACCAAGAGTGTATTTTCTTCACGCGCACAACCAATTGGAGTGTCAAAGATTAGCAGTCTGTACCTTGTCAACAAATCAATGTGCTACATGTATGTAATAATACAAGCTTTCCATACTTACAATATCATCAATTTTCATTATGCTTTTAACGGTCTCTGTTGCTAGATGAACAGCACTTGTGCTAACTAGAAGTGGTTGAACAACATTCTCCTCCAAAATGTTTGTAATGGCTCCCTGGAAAGAGATTTACACCACAACTACAGTATTACCGACACAGACTTTTTACAGATACTGACATAGGATGTCAATAAAATGTAATGACTTTAAAACCAGTCAAGGTAGCTCAGAGGTACAGCGTTCACTTTGTAACCAGGAGAACACGAGTTCGAGTCCCGCTCATGCCATGGCCGCATCAACAAGACGTAAAAACAAATAATACATCAATTAAAACCAGGACAAGGATCAGCAATATCCATTTAACATTTTCAGCAAGCACTCCAGATGTCCCTATACGCATTAATTTTTCTTAATTGCTACAGAGTGTATACATCTATTAACAGATATCAAAATTGAAGAGTGAATTTTGGATAAAAACGTTTCTCAGTTATGTCATTTCCTATTTCTCCCACCTCCTAATGGCATATCTATCGTGTCTCAAGTTATATAGGAATACATTTGTACTTCAGTTATTGGATTCACATCCAAATAAATCATTCAAGGTCAAAAATGACCCCAATATTGAGTGGCAGATTATGTGGGAAAACTAAATTTGGCTAAAAAGCATCTCATACAAACAAGAATGTAAGTCTCTAATATGAGAGAGTAGTACCGAAATGTTATTTCTACAATGGTTTTGTTTAATATCAAATTGAAGATAGATTTCCCTCTGCTTTGTAAAGTTTACACAGAGTAGCAAAAATAGACTCAGCACCAACATCATGGGTGAATATTTAAGAAATAATCTACGCCTGCCTAAGGACTGGGTTTTTTCTTTTGGTGTTGTAACACACATCAGGATATGAACAAATGTATCAGATAATTTTTCAATGCTGCGACTGCTTACTGGATATGCACTAATTACTCTGATACTTACACTACATAAGAAAACGCAGATATACATGGCAATACATTTGTAACAAAACATCAAGATTTGTGAGGTTTGGTTCAGCACATCAGCTTTTCTACAATTAAGTCAGTATATTGGTGGACCCTGTTAATTACTTCTGCCATTACCTTTCTAACGTTTATACCAGCAGTTCTCTCCCCTTCAGCATGTCGATTTCTCAGTTCAGTGACCGTGGCTATAGGGTTCAGACCAGCATTTTCTGCTAGAGTAATGGGAATAACTTCTAAAGCCTCCGCAAAAGCTCGGAAGCAGTATTGCTCCATTCCCG
>NC_079168.1:7505360-7512860 GCF_947568905.1 Ostrea edulis
AGTTGCATTTGATATATATATAGGAGGTAGTATTGCACTACACAATCGGGGGGCGGGGCAAGGAATTGCAAATTAATTAGTTGTGAAAGTAGAAACAGACGTTAGATGATCTTAAGTTTATGTAAACAAATGTATCTAGATAGATAATGCATTCTTTACATTTTTTTCTGCATAAGAAAGTATCGTTAGGTTTTAAACCCAATATATTCAGAAAAGTTTACTGACATTTCTTATATTTTCATCATTATTCAACAGAAATTCAAGCCGAAAACAAGAAGAAATAAAGAAGCAATAATAGACTCAAACCAGCAATCTTTGCAAATGCAAGAATGTAGAACCCAGCAGTAATTACGTGCCCGAGTCCTGCAGTTCGAATGTTCCAGTACTCGTCGGCAACACTTCTGGACCTAGCAGTATGCTTAAGACTACTACATCAATCAGCAACACACCTGTACCAGTCAGCAACTTGAAAGAACCCTGCTATACTCGTGTGTCTGTGCCATACAATAACTCAGTTGTACTTAATGGTCAAGATGTGTTAACCTCTGTCAGCAACACCTCAGTACCTTGCAGTTAAAATAAGCCTGTGCCAGTAAGCAACTCGAAAGAACCCTACTGTCATACTCGTGTGCTTGTGCCAAATAACAAAATTTCGAATGTAATTCTTTGAGATTTATTTTTAATCAACTGCTCTAATAATGATGACTGTGCTATTCAAAATCTCAACACTCTTAGCCTATGGTCTTTTCCCAAAGATTGAGTGTTTGATGATTTGTGGATTCAAAGGAGAGTATATATATACATTATTTGCTGTGGTTAGGAATTACCATAGTGCTTAACAGTAATCTTATTACAGTTTATTTCTAGTCATCATGATCTATTGTTTTAAAATATTAATTAAGCTCTGATTTTAATTGTATAATTTCATTTTGATTATGTTTATAACCTAAATTCAAATCTTTGTCAGAAATTAATCTGTTATGTTAATAAATATTTTGCTTTTTACATATCTATTCGCATGGGGGGAAAATGGATGCGCATCGATGGGCTGATATAATTTTTTATCTTTCTATTTCAAATTGGTATAATTGTCAATTTTGTGAACTATTACATGGTAACTATTGTAAGTTTCATATAATGTCCAAAAATTGTTACAGATATAGCACCCCCTTGTAATTAACCTTTTACAAATTTACTCTATGGGACATAAACTGACAAATCATTGGAAAAAATTCAACTCTACTCCATGAAATGTATTTGAATTTTAATATCACATGTATAATGTGTCTATTTTTTATCATTTTAAAAAAATTTTTGCATCCTTAGGATCATTATGAATTTGTGTTAATTACTTATTGAACTACATATTACATATATTAGAAATATTTAAAACTACTATACATCTGTATAATCTCCTTTGTTAGTTATGTGATTATTATTGAATGTACTTGTCAACTGATGAAAAATTTAAGCTGTTACACAGGCATAATTATGTATTGTTAAATACAGTTCCAATTTTCAAATACCTGTCAGTTATTGTGTTCATTATTTTTTCAATCTTGTATTCCGTTATAGGAGTTACTAAATATGCAGGCCACAAGTAGACTCCTGTATGTAATTTTTTTGCCTTGGCTGTTGATGAGGCGTATTTTCGCTAAAGACGTATTTCCTTATTGAGGCGTACTTTCTACAATTGGAGGGTTTTTGTACGGGTGTATTTTTGCTAGAGACGTATTTCCTAGTTGAGGCGTATTTTCTTTTTAAAGACGTACTTATTAATCTAGACGTACTAATTTGCATAATTCAAGCTAAATTACGCCAGTATTTTTCATAGGATTTGTTGTTTTTTGTACGGGTGTATTTTTGCTAGAGACGTATTTCCTAGTTGAGGCGTATTTTCTTTTTAAAGGCGTACTTATTAATCTAGACGTACTAATTTGCATAATTCAAGCTAAATTACGCCCGGAGTACGCCTCAGGTACGCCAGTATTTTCCATAGGATTTGTTGTTAAAAATCTAGCTGGACTTTCAGAATTATGGGTACGCCAGGAAATTTTAAAAATTACGTGAGCAAATTTTCGTACGGGTAATATAGCATTAGTTCAGAAATAAGTTAAATTGAGAATGCTTCTGATTGACTGTCAAAAATATCGCATCCGTCCGAAATATCAGAACTTTCCCCTACTGAAGAACACAACTTGCACACTGGATGCCCCGAATTCTCTTGTTTCCTCGCTCCTCGTATAGACAACATTTCTCCATCTCGATCTTGCAGATCACTAGTCCGAATTGCGAGCCGAATTCAATGTTAAACTCACTTGTAACTAATCAATAAAACAATCATGATTCTTGTACTTATTAATATCGATTAAAAGAAAATATCAATCCAAAATTCGATATTAAACAGAAACCAACAGTTGTAGTCAACCGAATTTTCACTGCCATTTGAGCAAACGAGTCTCGTGACTCAAAACAAAGCTCGACAGTTTGATAAAATGTTTTCAAGAGACTGTTTATGTGATGAAAGAACCCATAAAATCGATATTAGTAAGTACAAGAAGAATCGTTTTATTGATTAGTTATGAGCTTAAAATTGAATTCGGCTTGTAAGTATTTGAAATCAGCCAGAGAATGCCGCCTCCAGCTGGAGGCGGCAAAATTTCTAGATTTCGGACCAGAACACCTCCTGTATTCGTATTATTATTTTTAAAATTTGGATCGAAACCAAAGAAGATATAGAAAATTTTTGTCATTATAAAATACTGATCTGCACCAGAAACGACCTTGAAATTTTCTTAAAATTAAAAAAAAAAACTTCACCAGAATGGCGTAATAAAAACTTATGGGTCGGTGTGAATTTTCAGACTCGGTCGGGCGAGGGGAAACAAACAATATTTTTATTTTGGCCTTGTTATCTATCAAACTTTAACACAAAAAGGCAAAACAAGAAAACTATGAAAACAAGAGGTACTGTGAGCAATGCTCACTAAGAATACCCCCGCTTACCCCAATCTCCCAAAGGATGTAAAAATATGGTATGCCTTTATAGAAGAAAATGGAAGATACAGTCCGAAACAAATTCATGGTATAAACCTATAATTTTGACCTTGAGATCAAAGGTCAAGGTCATAAAGAGGTCATGAATGTACACGACAGTCTCATGATGATACACCCATGTCTTATGGTATGACTATGTCAAAACCCTATAATCAATTTTGACCTTGAGGTCAAAGTTCAAGGTCATATAGAGGTCATGAAGGTACCCGACACATCATCTCATGGTGATCCACCTGTGTGCCAAATATGGTATGCCTAAGTCAAAGAACAAAGAAGTTATGGCCCGGACACGAATCTGCACAGACAGACAAGAGTGATTCCTATACCCCCCCCCCCCCCCCGAACTTCATTCGATTCGGGGGGGGGGGGTGGGGGGGGGGGGGGGGGTGGGGGTGTTATATATAATAAATACATGTACAATACAGAATAAAGGCATTTTCCCCTCTGAACCTTCAAAATACATATACACATCTACAATACAGGCATTTTTAAATTTTGAATCCTCAAAAAATGTGTTTAAGTACAAGATATTCTACGATATATACATTTCGTAAACACACAAACGTACACAATGACATTTGTATAATTCATAGAAAACCTCTCCAGGCATTAATTATGTTATACAAATATCTAATATTTACTGTAATACTAATTTTGAGACCATTATAATGCAAAATACTATAACAGATTCAGTTTCCTTTCTTTGTAAATACAAAATTATTAATACCTAATCAAATGATCGTTTTGACTGAAAATACAGTGTTATCAGTTTCAAATTTTTTAGATTAGAGACTTTAGAAAATATTTCAGAGCAACTTCAGTCATTTAAACCATAGCATAACTTCATCAACTTCTGAAAAGGTTTACGTTCACATTTATCAATGTCTTAGTGAAGCAATATATAGATTTAGGATAAAGATATGCAGAACTGCATCAGTTTTGGGTGAAGATACAATGGATATATAGTTACATATACATGTATTAGTTTTGGGTGGAGATGCAATGTATAGAGTTACGTACATCGGTTTTAGGTGGAGATATACAGAACTGAATCAATCCTATCTTGGCTTTTTCCACTTTGTTTGGCCCGCCCTGGCCCCCTCCTTTTTGATTGAACACCAAACCGTCAATGAGCTCAGTATCTTCAATGGTCCCACTACAAACATTAAATAATACACACAAAAATTATAGCTTACATCGTACCTAGGCGAGTATTCAACACTTTAATAAAGATATCTAGATCTGGATTTTCTCGTTACAGTTACCTGCAGAAAATACCTGTCCTCACATATTACACATCTGACCATAGATAACTTTACACAGAGAGCTGTACATTGAAATCCTGACACGATACAGATCTTTTTTCACTACGTTGGCCTCACCCTAAATGTGTTGGTTTTTTTTTTTTTACTACTTTGGCCTCACTTGAAGCGTTTCCCCCCAACTTTGACCTCATCCTAATTGTTTTTTCACTACGTTGGCCTTACCCTAAGCGTTTGACGATTTTGATGTCCCTGAGGTCTACATTGGTCGCTGTAGCTGGGTCTATGACCTTCATCACTGCGTCCACAGCTAGTGGGGAGAGCAGGCTGGAGTATTGGGACACCACCTGTTTCAGTAAATCACTTTCTCAGTCAACAAATCGGTTTTAATACGTTTATCATGCTGTAATAGTTATGCTGTATTAGTTATTTTATTTAAAATTTTGGTTTCTTGTCATCTAACTATCAGTAAATCAATTATTGCATTAATCCAAGTTTTGACTAAACCAGTGTGCGAAATTAACCATGGACCGATAGACAATGTCTATAGAAAATCAACTCGGTCTATAATAATCAAAATAGCTATAGACTGACTTGTCTATAGGAATTCTGAGTAAAAAACTGGTTCCCCGCCGCATATTAAACATATATGAGAAGTGGGACCAGTTTATATGTAGTATGCTGATGTTTCTGTTCACCCCTTAGCTGTAATAAAATGTTCCACAATGTAATTACAAATCATTCGAATCAGATTATTCCATTTACAACAGGGGGGGGGGGGGGTGGGCTACTACAATGTACGCCATTTTCGTGCAAATTCGGAATGTCCTTTTTGAAGGGTTTTAAAATTATGTGGAAGGGGGTGCACGCACTTGAATCAAACAGAAAGCAGTCAGTACAACAAGTTCCAGCAAGGCTAAAGTCGCAGAAAATCATGAGAAAATGAAACGTAGTAAATGTGACTTAGATGAAGAATCAGGCAGTGAAACTGAGCTGGAACAAAATGAAAAAGAAAACGAAATTGAAAAGCTTGATGTGCATGAAATTGAAAAAGAATATAATTAAACTATGAACAAATTACCAAACCGAATTTGTGTCTATTATTTATTTTTAAATATTAAACAATGAATATTGCATGATAAATTTTGGTCTATAGGAATTTGTTGTGGTCTATAGAAAATAAAATGACTATGGACCGAAAGTCTATAGGACTTAAGTTAAGTTTCGCACACTGCTAAACACATGATAAAAAGGGCTAAGGATTTTTCAAAGCAAATTCAATTGAAATCAGTTCCCAGACCTTTCAGATTGGGAATTTTACAATGTTTGACCCCAAAACTGGGAAACTCATATTGTGGTTGATGGTGACCAAAAACAATGAAAAAGTGACTTTAAGCAATAAATCCCACAGAATATTTTGTAGTTTTAACTTGTTACCTTGGAATTCAGCGAGGTTGAGGCACTCTTCAAGAGCGAGTCTCTGTCGGATAGCTCTACTGGCGTACTGATTTCTTGTAGAACCTTCAGGGATTTCTCTGCAGCATTTTGAAAGGACTCAGAAATGCTAGTGGGATGAATACCTGTAATTAAGCGACAGGTATAAACCGTATTACCATGATCACACTGCAAACTTCATTTACATAATGAAAACAAACAGTGATTAATCTCATGACTCCTATAAGAATACAAAATAGAGAATCCGAGGGACATCAACCATTCTGTTAGAATATATACTCCACAGAGCAACACCTTTTTATACTGGGCGAGGTGTCAGCCAGCATTGTATTGTTATTGTTTCTATTAATCGAAGAACATATATATACCTGTATATATATATATCAAGCGACAAGTTTCCTTGGGGATAGTGTCCACTAGCAGAGATACATGCTTGATGGTTAAATGAAAGGTGATCAATCTCATCATTATCTCACAGCACTAATACTTGATTACTAACTTTTGGCTAACAGTTAAATCTCATCATTATCTCACAGCACTAATACTTGATTACTAACCTTTGGCTAACAGTTTGGCACAAGCTTCTAGGAGACTCCCTGCAATGACCACAACAGAAGTGGTCCCATCACCCGCCTCCACGTCTTGAGCATGAGACAGCTCCACTAACTACAACATTAGGCACACTCGGTAATACTTTTGTTAGACAACAAGAGGCCCAAGAATTTAAACGATTATGAATGGTGAAAGTGCAGTTTTACAATTTTCAGTCATGTGGAGTTACTACAGAATTCAGTTCACGAATCATGGTAAGAAATGCAACTTATAAATGACATCTATTTGACTGATTTGTACTTTATATTTCATAGTTTGTTGCAATTCACAAACATTCTGTTTAGTGATTCAATGCCAGGACCGAGGTAAAATTTGAGTGATAAATAATGGACTGATTTCTGCACATCTTGGGAAGTAGACGTAATTTTAGGATGAACTTTGGTAGTAACATGACAGCGTCCCCCCCCCCCCTCCCCTATATAACTGGTACCATTCCCAATGCCAAAAACCATTGATTTTTCCCAATTTTGAGACTTAAAAATTCCAAATTCACTTGCCGAAAAATAGACCGCTGACATCGTAATTTAGTTAGTTTGAAACGTTGTACGAGTTAACTAAAATGTTCACTTCCGGTATTAAATCAAAAGTACAGATCATGGCAATGCGCATGTTTTGTAGAGCTACGGCGATTCTAAAACGAGCTTACTACAATTCCTTATGTCTCACAACAGCAAATATTTCCATAAAAAAGTTTGTATAGAGATTACTACTTCTTGTTTTGTTCTCCTTTTTTTCTTTTCTTTTAGTTGAAATCATTTGCCGATACATTAGTAGAAAATTCCCAATTTGTTCGATTTTGATGCTATTTTTACCCAATTGAATGGGTACCGGTACAAGTACGTAGAAAAAAAATCGCTGCGTGAATATATATATTTCATCAGCGAACTTGGGTACCATATCTTTCATTCCATACCTTTACTTTTTAATAGTAAATTTTAATACTTAAGCAATATAACTGCCTGGGATACATGTACATAATCATGTTATTATTCAATTTCTGCATGTTCGTTTCATTTTCTTTACCATTTTTGCAGCAGGATGTAAAACCTGCATCTGTTTCAGTATAGTTGCTCCATCATTCGTGATTGTCACATCCCCATTTGCAGCCTGGATC
>NC_079168.1:7517860-7532860 GCF_947568905.1 Ostrea edulis
ACATGTAAACAGGCACAGTTTATAAAAGCTATAGAACATTTAAATATTAAGAAGAAATCCACATTGAAATCTGTGTTACTGACACTGACAAATATATTATTGTATCTACATTTACACAAAATACATATACAGAACTTATCCTTTTTTGTTGTCAGTCAGTAAGAGCCATCATTTCATATCCGACGGTGCTAGTGTAAAAGTGATTTGCTATCGAGAGAGACACTGTTCTATTATATTAAGTATACAGGGGTTAAGATTAACGTTTGTCCACTTGTCCGGTACCAGTGGAAAAACATTTCGGACAAGTGAATATTGATGGGCACTTGTCCGATTGGACAAGTGCTTTTTTTATGTAAAGAAGTCTCCAAACAATTTTGTGAAAAGTTTATCGGTAGTTGAGAGTCGGAAGTACATGTGTAATGCATGGAAAATGAACTTCGATCCCGATATCAATCGCTATGTAAACTAGCTGAGTCAAACTCAATCGGGATTGTTCACTTATTGCTTACTACTTTCAATCCATTCTCTACCCAGAGTTCCATACACTCCGTGAAGCTTGCGTAACGCGCCCTCTGGTGAGAGAATGCTTTCAATCATCCATGGATCTTACGAAGTCTTTAATTCAAGATAAGAAGTCTAGATAAAATTTTGTTTTATGCGTTTGTTGTTTTTATCAAGAGAATAAGATAAATAAAAAATGAATCAAGCAGGTATAAAAATAGACTATATATTAAGTAAATTAAATACAATTTTCAAGTTGACAATATTAGATCCTTTTTTGAAAATTTTTCGGACAAGTGAAGTTGAAGTTCGGACAAGTAAACATCTTTGTCCCTTGTCCGAATGGACAAGTAGGAAAAAAAGTTAATGTTGAGCCCTGGTATATATGAACACAGGAAATGACAAGTTCGTCTGTGTTATGATAGTAGGGATCTATACCATACCACCCCCTTAAATATTATAAAAAACAAGGAATGAAGCAAATCTTAACATCAAAACGCTGATTTGATATAGATCTAAATTCTGCTTATATCAAAAATGATCCTTATTTATGCATAAAACCAGGAATATTCGACAGTTTTTGCCCCATTCCCTCGTTTGTCTTAATGGCCATGAACAATGTCACTTTATTTTACATTAATCAAATAAAATTATAGGAATCTTCTTTCGTGTTGCCAGTTATGTTTGATATAACTGCAATACAATATTTAAGAGATGATAACGAAATATATTCAATCATAATTCAGAGTTCTTGAAAAGTGTCGGTAATGTCGGATTATCCGATAAAAGTAGTAAATGTCCGACACAAGTTACTAAATTGTCGGTCCTGATGGCCGATATAAGATCGGGATCGAAGTCCGTTTTTTACCAGGGAAAATGGCAGCCATGTGGCTCATAAATTTTCAAACCGATGCTAAATTTAGCAACACATTGAAACGTAAACGTGAGGAATCAGTCGTGAGGAACTACGAGAAGATAAACCGATTGTATCTCCGCCTGGCAATCTGGGAGACAATGGCTTTTGTTTGCAGCAGTTTTACCTACTGCTTGGTGACACAATCTGCTCAAAGTCGAAACTGACGAAAGACCAGCTACACCCGGGCAAAAGTGAGAGAAAAAGTAGTTACAACGATTGCAGAGGAAGATGAGAAAGAAGTTGAGAGGAATATACAGGATAGAGAGAAAAATGGAGGATGAGAGAGAAGTGGAGGGTGAGAGAGAAATAGAGCAAGAAAGTGACTCTGATAGTGCACGTGAGGAAGATTCATTCAGAGAGTAGGGAAGATGAAAAAGGGTATGAAAAGATAATTTATAAACTTATGGCTGAGATGGAGATTGAATATAATTACACATGTAGTTGATTTTAAATAAAATTTATGAAAACCTCAAAAGCAATGCATTTTTATCTGGACTGACAAAATTTTGTTTGGGCTGACACTATTTTTAACAGTGTCAGACCAAATGTCCGAGACTTCAAAAGAAATTTCAAGAACTCTGATAATTGATGATTATTTTGTATTGAATCAATGACATAAATATTGAAATTGCTGGATCAGAAAAAAATTTGGGGGTGGGTAATGACAGTAGCAGAAATTTACAGATATTTTGAATAGACGTTTTGAATAAAAACATGGGTTTTTTTTAAATAGGGGATGGTATGATTTAGATAAATTACAAACAAAAGAACCGGTTCCTGTGGTATGAAAATGTTCTAACTCATCAAATCATAACTATTTTCAATGTAGTGAGTATCTCCTTAGTTCTGTAATTTAATACAATCTTCTGGTTTTGGAAAACAAAGTTGAAATTACTTGATGACATGACTGCGCATGTTTTGAATTTCTTCCAGAAAGATCTGTTACTCAGCTGATTCCATGTTTGTGTAAATGTCCCCCAACAATATAAACAAACGATGCCTCAAACTTTCAACCTTTAATTTCAATTTCAAACATGATGACAAATGCCTCAGTCTAAACTGCTACTGTCATTTGAAATAAACGTAAACAAACCTTTTGAAGCATTGATGTTGCTAAATCGTATTTGGGTCGGTTTTTCTTTATCCTGGTATTCAAATCTCTTCCCAGAAGTTTTCGGAGCAGTCTTCTGCTTTGGAGCAGCCGGCATTTTTGGTTATTTATTAACACACAAACTTCACCTTTTCCCTACCAATTTTACAGATGGATGTAGATTGTTTTGGTCAAGTTTCACGTTGTTTATCGGTGTTTCCAAATATGTCTGCTCAAGTATCGCGAGATTATCGGGAGACGAGATTTCATACAGTTACCCTATCCGGATTTTTTTCAATATGGAAATATATTTCTCGAAATTAAAAGCGTCTATAGTTTTCACATTTGATTAGATAGGTTTTAAATGTATAATTTTTTCTATATAAATATTAAAAAAAAGAAAAAGAAAAAGATAACTGTTGGAATAATCAAATTTACCGGAATTTTATCCGTATAAATTCTATATTCTACTCGACAAATGTAAAACGAGGCTTGGCGGGGTTTTTGTGAAGATTAGTTGTTTGGTTAATTATAATATCATGATTTCTAAACAGTTACAGAACCGTGCTTTGGGTAAGTTTGTGGTCGAACAATAGACTGATTAGAACTATGGATATGAATAGGTATAGATTTACAAGATGGCTACACAAATTACTAATATTTTTCTCTTTTTCCGTATGGAGTGCTGGGCCCCACTTTGAGGCATTGCCACAGATATTTAACATGTATATATTGTGTGATAGATATTGAAATTGTCTCTGCGGCAGCATAATTCTTTTTCAAAGTTAAATATTTACAAAAAGTCGAGATGTATAGCTTTATCAAGCTACACCCTACAGGGTCGCAAATAACAGTCAAAGCAAAAGGTGTCATGTGGACACAAACATCTGACACTAACCCACTCAAATATTTTAGGGCCAACAGTTGCAAATAATAATTTTATCATAAACTCATCATGCTCATTCATGATATGTCTTACGGCGTGACCATTTTTGAGGGCGAAGCAAAAAGTATTGGCATCTATGAAATCTATATCCATAACAGGATAAAAGAATATCTCGAAGTTAGCACTAAACGCGTGAGGACACCATCCTCCTAACTTTACCAAACATTTGATCTGCCTATTCATTGAACGTGGTAAACATAACGCAATTGATGTAAACTGTGCATTGTAACGTCATATTGTGTGAAGCAAATTCACAAACATATGAGACATGTACAATCTTGTTAATCGAGGAGGGATTATATGGTTAAGAAAATAAGATTTACATGCTTTTACGTATTTTATGTAACATCTCAGAACGACGTGAACTTGGCACACGAGATTCAATATGGAGAAATACATGTCCACATGCTCGTATTCGAATCTACGCCATTGCAGTGATTTTTCTACATTTTTTACAAGGGTCCTGTGGCTTTCGAATTGGGAACATTTTTTGACATTTCAGTCAAACTGGGAAAAATCAATTTTATCGTAAATAAGTTTTAAAATCATATCAAACATTATATTATCTTTATTTTACACATCTAATTTTCATTAACCTTCTAATATCTTCAACTATTCTATCGAAATCATCATTCCCATAACACTTTGTTAAGTCTTATGTATATAATTCACATCGAATTTTTATTTTTTTCAAATACATTTTCCACAATAATGAAATTATGAAAGGAAAATGTATTTGAAAATACATTTTCCTTTCATAATTTCATTATTGGGGAAAATGCAAGCTAAATTGGCAATTTTGTAGGAGGGGAAAAGGCCGAAATTCGGACCCAAAATGGGCCTTAAAAAATTACTGCCAGGGCTCACACTGGACCAAAATTTTGTGTCGCAACCTGGCGCGCGTGCATCGACTCATACTGTTTATCTATATTTCATGTATATTATTCAAGAGGGCATATACTACATATCATATATATTATGATTATTCTTAGAACATAGCTTTGTTCAGCTTTTATCATAAATCACTATATGATATTGCATTTCAGCAGATTGCTTATCAGTCAGTCTAGATGACATTGCAGCACACTCATGGTTTTATTTTTAAATATTGTTGTTGGCTAAGTTGATTCAATTCTATTTCATACCAGCTGGGGAAAAAATAGGGGGTATTCCATAGCCTATAACTGGCTACATTGAATAAAGACAATAAAGAGTTTCAATATGTTTATTAATCATGTTAGTAGTGCAAATGACATATAATACTCATCATTAACATTAAATTTGCAGTCTATAAAAAGTCACTGATGACAAAGTTACTGAAGATTAATTACTGTAATACATAACACATCATCATAGTTTCACAACATCACATTCTTCAAAGAATTCACTGAAGAATCCTGTTTTCATCTTGAAATCTTGAATGGCAAGGCAGTCCTTCAGTAAATATCATCATGTTGTAGAGAAGGGAACTCGGGAAGTCTGAAATAAATTTTTAAATGGCTTAAGATGATGTGAAGTCAAAAGATGACAGCATAGCAATGTCAGAAAAACCTACAATTTTGCGTTTCCTCATGGCCATTTTCCATGTAGATCAAACCAAAGACCTAAAGAATGATACAATTTCCCCAACATTCCCCCATTTTTAAACTATACTACCGTCAAATGGATTAGAAAATGTAGCTGAACATTCAATAATTTATCATTAATTTTCTAGATGAAATTGTTTTTGTACCGACAAATTAAATTTTATATGTTTTTATTGACAAATAAAAACAAATTATTGATAAGTATCTTCCATTAACTAGCTTGTGTGCATAGTCACACGTTTTTTATTCCTCCCAGTCTAAAACAGGTACCTCCCCAGTAAGCTACACAGAATACTTTATTTCTATTATGTGGGCACTCGCACCTGTAAAGTTAATTTCATTCACACCTACCTGCACACAGAGGATCAACCTTTTGTCTTGTGTAAACTGCTAAATAAACAAGACACCCCTACGTCTATTGTTCCCATGTGGCAGGGTATCCACATTCTGCACAGGTAAAACAGCCCTGAGGCTGTTTGGATGCCAACAGCTGAAATCCAAGATGGCGCCGCGATTTCTAAAATACGAAATGTCCGTGTCTCATTTCCGGAATTTCTGTCGCATTTTTTCCTGAAAAATCGCAAAATGCGACAATGCGATGGGCAGCGCGAGCCCTGACTGTAGGGCTGGGACGATTCAGGGTTAGCTCGATTCGGTTCGGTTTCGATTCAGAACAGCACGGTTCGGTTATTTTCGATTCGGTTCATGTTAGGTCCAATTTATCTAATGACACCACAAAAATTAACAATTTTAATGAGTAGCATATTTGATTTGATTTTATTCAAGTTATATAACTATATGTCGTCATTTGTAAACATCATATCTATTCATAATGACATTTTATAACTTTGATAGAAAAAAGAAAACACTGACAGTCTATCAAAATTTGTTATATCAATGTGCTACATAAGTTTTGGATTATTAAACAAATCTATAGTGAATCTAAAATGTATATGATATTGCTTTCATTGATATGCAAAAATTCAATAATTCTATCAATTGAGAGTCTTTGAAAATCTCTCCTTTATTGATTTACTTCTCTCATATTAACTGTCAAATCTGTTTCATTACCTACGATGTTGATTTCATTCCACCACTGACAAAAATGCTTTATGTCATGTAAAGATAAACTGCAATGATCTTACGGACCATATTCTGTTGGTATATGAGTGGTGAAAATGCTAACTCTCAACACAGTAGTGATTTAAATCTCTGTTGCATAAAAATCCACATGTTTTCAACATCACTCGGACGCCATATTTGTTGTTTTGGTGTAAGTAAAATCTAAACCGAACCGAACCGAAATCCGGAATTTGTAATCGGTGCATCGAATCGAATGGTATGAATCGCGGTGCACCGAAATTTTCGGTGCACCGCACAGCCCTACCTGACTGCATTGGGACCAAAATTTTCAAGTTCCATAGGTGTGGTTTAATTTTTCATTAGTTTCTATATTTTCCTTTTAAACATGTATACACGTGTTACCTATAGGGAGAGTTCCTCTATAATAGAGTAAAACTCTTAAAACTGTAGCATCAAATGTTCATCTATTATGTTTGTTATCCCGTGGGGATCCGGGTTAGAATTGATCCTCAGTAAACCCCCCAACACCCCCTTACTTGTCATATGAGCATAAGAGGCGACTAAATGGGGCAGTCCTTCGGATGAGACCGCAAAAACTGAGATCACATGTCATAGCAGGTGTGGCACGATAAAGATCCCTCCCTGCTCAATGGCTATAAGTGCCAAGCATAGGCCTAAATTTTGCAGCCCTTCACCGGCAGTGCTGAGGTCTCCATGTGAGTGAAATATTCTTGAGAGGGACATTAAACAATATTCAATCAATTATTATAATTCATTTTGTTTAGTTTTTATAAAAATTGATTTTTAAAGTTGTTAACCTCCCCTTAATTACTTGCTTGAAATCATATCCATGTAAAAGAAAACAGTGAAAAGATGATTTAAGGAGTAAAAACAGCAGGTACACATAAATACCTTAGTTTGTCTGTTGTCTATATGAATAGTCCCACATGTAATTTATTGCATCAAGCAGGGGTAGACAAATAGATTTTTGAAGTACTTGTCCAAGGACAAGTAGAAATGTCTAATTTGTTAGCCCAGGTACCACAAAATTCACTTGTCCCACCTTCATTAAGACATATATATATATATATATATATATAACTATATATATAACTGTTACTATTTGAAATTGTTTTACCTTTTTCTTGTATTTTATTAATTATTCATATCTTTTTCTGTTTGTTCATCATATTAAACCCACCACCAAGTTTCCTCTCCGGATTTAAGATATCCAAGCGTTCTCTTAGTTTTGTCATGTTTTGAAGATACAGATGGCTAATTATGATCGTAATTATTCCATTTAGGATCCATTCTTTTCCTGCTAATTGCACAAACTTGTCCATGTTGTAATTCTTCAATGCATTGCACAATGACATCACGGCTAAGTAGATTCTGCACTTTGCAATCAGTTGTAATTTCACGGTACACTTAAGCGTTTGAGTGATCTGTGTTAATTCTCAATAGAGGGGTGTATGTATTTTAATTTTAATAATAATCTCCGAATGAATGCTGACAAACTTTCACTGACAGTTTCTATGTGATTGATGCTGTCAATGCATTTATATTTGATATCATTATGTTAACATTTTTATTTTACTTTAAAAATTCACTTGCTCACAGACAAGTTCTACTTTTAATTTTACCTGCCCAATTCTAAAATATGGTTGCCCGGGGCGTCTGACAGTGATTTCTGTCTACCCTTGCATCAAGGGAATCCCAAAATGACATATATAACTTAAACACAACGATTTAAATTTAAGTCTTAAAACAACAAATCACTAAGAGGTATTTGATTTTTTTCTCTTAAACTTATGACACAGTATTGTAGTATAAAAAATACACAGCTTTACACAAAAAATGTGGTGTATCTGAACTGAACATGTGACTGTCACTTGAATTGTGCATTAGAAAGGCTGAATGACAGTTGTAAGAACCAATTTAAAATCAAATAATTCTGGTCAATACAGGTGAAAGAATGTATTGTGTGTCATACAGCCTTATGAATATGTATGTACCTGCAAAAAAAAAAAAATTGATATTCGGACCATACATCACTGGTTATAACATGATTCTATTCATGTTCTTTATAGCTGTGTTGAGTTTGTACTATGTTAACAGATTTGAATTATTGTAGGCTGTCCAGCAAGATTGGATTTGTCGAATGTACTGGAATCATTTGAATGTTTGAGTACAGATGAATACCTTGGAGAAGATGATGGGGTAAATTTTGATTAATTTGATGGAATTTCATAGCCTATTATATACAATCATACATAATTCTCTGACCTGTTATGGTCACTGCCATATTCTCATCACATGTCTGTGCTCATTATGCCAGCACATTTCCACACCCAAACTTCCCAATATTTCACGATTTCCATGTACAGTAAAATTTTGTTACCTTGATGGACAATTTAAGTAAATGTGCACTCGCTATGATCTGACCTAAAATGCTGACTATATCACAAATTTTTGAATGAAATAGTTTATTGCTATTTTACATGCACAAGTGTTGATCCTCATGGAAAGTAAATTCCAGATTGATTTTTCTTTCACCACCTGGCCCAGGAGTCAAAGCAGGGCTCTGGATTGATATTTACATTATACACAAGGAAATATTACTGTTTGTGTGAGCATTATGACCTGTGGGCCTGTGACTGTAATTTGACTTAACTTTATCTTTGCAGACTTTGGTTCCTCCTCTTGCATGCGAGTTCTGTAAAGGTATGTAATTAAGTGTGCTTAAATCATCTGTATTATAGGGGCGTTTCAAAGTTTAAAAATTCCGTGATATATTAATGTTTTTTTATTAATGTCCATCATTAGATGGTACATTATGGTTCAGTGATGTCTGTATGTCCTTCCTTCTGTCCGTTTGGAGGTTTTCTATTTCTATTTTCAGTTCTCTGTCGCATATCAAATTGAAACTTGTTGTGTGGCTTCTTTGTGGGTCACTCTAGATCGTGTTGCAATATTGATCCATTTCGACCTCTCTTGTAGGAGTTCTAACCCTTTATTTGAAAATTTATGTTATATGGAAGATACATAATTTGTCCGACTACAGTTTTCAAGATAGAACCTTCTTGTTTTACAGAGTGTTTATATAGGTATTGAAGATGTGCATGTGGCAAGGAATTTGATTTTCTTCAATTTTTGAGAAAATACAGGTTATTGAACTTAAGTCAGTTTTGAAGAATTATTACATAGAGAATACCTGATTTGTCTGTCTAGCTCCTCCCACAGTTTTCAAGTGAGAATTTTCTTATTTTACAGAGTGTTTATATGGATATTGAAGATGTGCATGTGGCAAAGATTCTTATTTTCTTCATTTTATTTTATTTATTTTTTGTTGTTTTGAGGAAATATTCCATTGAATAAAGGACATGGTTTGACCTTTAAACTCCTCTCACAGTTTTGAAGCTAGGACTAAACAACTTGAAGATGTCACTAGAGCACAATGTGTCACCTGGATGTTTCCATCTGTGGGTTTTAAATACTGAGGTACACAATAATGGGGCTTCTAGGAAAATGGATACTGGTCTGATTTTTACTCGAGTCTGAGACACGTTCCACAGGACTTGTAATATTAAAACCTTGCATTTTCCATGTCTAGGATGCAGATTCTTGCGTTAGTGTCAATCTGGTGTATAGACAGGCAAACAATCTCTGTGTTTTAGTTTGTGCATTTACTAGTACTGATAGGCATGTGTCTGAAGGTTTTAATTAATATAACAAAATGGCTAATAGCATGCAGTTCAACAAAATGTTTTCTTTTGAAGTGAAATCCAGAGGACATATTCTGGCAGTTGTTGATGAGAATGGTTTTATTGTTATCTACAATACAAAGAAAACAGGGCAGCTGGCGATAATGGACGGTATGTTTTTAGCTCACAAAACAGTGTCGGGGGGGGGGGGGGGGGGGGGGTTATCTGCATCATGCATTAACTTTTAAACATTTCTGTATGAGTTTTGTCTAGGATACTATTAAGGGTCAATTTACACCAAATTTATAATATAAAACTAATAGAGTAAGGACAACAAAACTGCTGAGCAAGGGGTCCTCGACCAAAATGTGAAATTTATTGTTCCTGGGTCAGGGTTTCTGGCACTAGGGTGGGGTTATATGGGTCATACAGTGAAAATGTTTTATTTCTTTATAATCATAATTTATAGTAATATTGAGAATGTGAAAATCAAAACCTGCTTTATGGGTGAGTCTTTATACTGAAAGTGCATTAATTTAATATACTGAAAGTGCATTAATTTAATATACTGAAAGTGCATTAATTTAATATACTGAAAGTGCATTAATTTAATATACTGAAAGTGCATTAATTTGATATACTGAAAGTGCATTAATTTAATATACTGAAAGTGCATTAATTTAATAACTTCCCTCTAACTTGTACTAAAACAGTAAAATATAAGATTGTAACAAACTCATAGAAGGAACTGCCTGTTATACATTGCTCCCACTGGACCAGAATTCCCTTTCGCCACTTTTTCCGGGAGTGGCGCGGCACAAATAATCACATGCTTTACAATTATTTCCATCATATATTATATATTATTTTACTCATTACACTTATTTTAGCATTTTGAATCAGTTACATTACTTAATCATATTCAGCTACCATATCTAAACATTTCTTTCTGAAATAATAAAAAGTTGATTTGTTTGATAAATTCTATTATGGAAATCAAAATTCAGATAATAAATCATATAAATATAAACTTCATGATGCTACACCCCTCCAGGGTCCCAACTTCGACTGAATACCTTAGGGGCCAAGTGGGCCCCTGAATAAGAAATACTGTTAGCCCACATGAAATTTCAGTAGCCCACACATATCATGAAATTGAATACCATGGTTTCTTTACAAGAAAAAAGAAATATCAGGTCACGTTGCTCAATATTTAAATTGTTTTCTTCTCCGTAATTCTTTCGAATATCTCTCTCTCATTTCCACTCTCAATCCGTCAACATAGCAAAAATATCAGAGTTCATGGACTTTATTATCTTCGCAGCATCTGACTTTAACACACGTCTCTTCTGATTTTTTATGTGATTTCAAAATTTCGCAGCTTTACGATGCTGTCAAGTTTATAACTTGGGCAAGCTGTCACAACGATTGGACCTTTCGTGTCATGTTTTGTACACACATCACGTCATCCCCTTTTCGCCATCATCGAACCATATTCTCCCCTTCTTTCCACTTTGGTAAAAGCAGACGTTTTCATTTCGTTTGAAGTAACCCTAGCGTTGTTCAACTTCTGGTTTAAGTACATTTTTGGAAGATTTGATACCACAGGAACGTCTCGCCAAGTGGCAAAACCTCAACCGGTAATTGAACTTCAATTATAATAGGACTCGGATCGGTCGGAAAGAAAAATGTTGATCGGACAATTACGGTCGCCAAGTGGGCGATGAGAACAGAAATTTTGGGTGCCCACAAGCAAAGTTTAGTCGCCAATGTGAGTGGGCGAGCGGTAATTTGGATCCCTGGCCCTCAGTGAAAACATTGTGTACATTGACCGAAATGCAGATGTCACAAAACATCAAGCCCAATTTAGAGTCGTATCTCAACCATTCCCTATTAAATTTCCGTTTTTGTATGGAAGATTTTGCAATTTGGATAGAATAAGATGTTTGAGCAGGTGGGGTTGACTGTAAATCCAAACATAGATATTTTTTAATTTTAGACTGACTAGGGTCAGAAGCTACAAGTTTAGTGTCAAAATAGAATGGGTTGCATAGAGATTAGCATTTTTATACTGTTGCGCACCGAACATCAAAGAAAATTATTTATTAAAATTGCTATGTCCATATCAATGGTGACCGACCGCATTGTTTATGAAATATTCGAATTAAAATCAAAATCAAAATCTTGTAATCAACGAGTTTGGCCGCAAAAACAAACAATTGATGTATTCATATATACATTATACACAATAATATGGCCAATTTAATTACCGGTCGGTTCTCTGCTTAAGAATTCAATTGACATTAATGTGGAGATGATAACACGATAATGAATAAGACTTTAAATGTTAAACAATTGACCACAGCAGGGTAAACAGCTGTCCGATGTACTTTATTACATTATCACCGACTTTTTGGCAGCCATAAATTCCATGAGGATGTGATGAGCTCTGTGTGCACTGGAGCGACGCGAGATTTTACAAAACAACTTCCGACAAAGTCGCAAGTCTTAATTTGTATTGCACATTTATTATTTTAAATGAATGAAGTAAAACTTTTCTGAGGCTTAATTTTCAATATTTTCTATTTAAAAAAAAAAAAAAAAAAATGGCATTTGGAGTGAATGATTTACAATAAACAGGAAATGTCGAGTTTGTAAAGTTTGTCGTAAATTCTTTTGTGAAACGCGCCAGGACTATGCCCAGGGATTTATCTAGGTTGTTTTTACTACTGGTAAAAGGTACCTTTCCCCTTTGGCAACAAATGGATATTTCCCCTTCCACAGATTAACAAGTCCCCTTCATTTGTAGAAACTTTACAAAAATTGTATGAGAATTTTCAACAAAATCATTTTAATATATTGCAAGTCATTTTCTATAATGTCAGACTTGCAATATAGATAAAATAAGTAATCAATATATATTCCATGAATGTCCAGAGTTGTCGAAATTTTTAGATCACTGTCAGACATTTGGTCTGACTGAGTTAAAGGTTCTATCAGACCAGACAAAGTTTTGTCAGACCAGATACATGTATATGTACCTTGACCTTGTATTGCATAGAAAGAACGAAGAAAAAAGAACAACACCAAAATGGCTTTTATTGTTTTAACAACAATGCATCACCCACTCATATCCAGCCAAATACGATCAGTTTTCCAACCATTTTGAAACTCATAATTTTTTAAGTGGTCAAGGTTCAGCAATTTTTCTATTTTTACTAAGTTGTTTGTTTGTTTTACGTCCCGTCAGGAATTTCCCCCCTCATATTGAGACGTGACCAGCTGTAGGTGAAATACCACAAATTTAGTCTAGACATATCATGCTGTGTACTCTGAAGGTCGTAGTAGTGAGGGTTCTTTAATGTGTTAACACCTGCCGCAACATGGGAAGTCATATCCGAAAGACCTGTGACTGTCACTGCTAAATGCCGAGAGTTAGGCGAGGATATATTTACATCTTAGGTTTGACAAGGTCATGACATGAGCAGAAATCTGAATTCACGACCTTCCAGTTATGAAGTGAACACTCTACCTCTGAGCTATCATGACCAATCTTTTCTCCGTGGGTAGAGAAGTTTTCACACATTTGATTGGGCGCGCTTCCATGTTGTTTGAGTGACCTTCACTTGCACATCCCGAACCTGAGCTCTAAAATAATTGGATCACACCCGATATTTTCAAACGGTCATATGAACCGACATTTTTTAACAACTTATCGGTCCAGGAAATTTTTTACCTTGCCGACAGGACCGACAGTTTTCGACAACTCTGGATGTCCCCCACCACCATCCCCTTGAAGCTCATGACTGCATTCTCAAAAATTCCTCTTAAAATATAAAATGGTTGTAACATTTAAATGCTGGATAAAACCCTGATGACACAATTTTGGTATAGGTTTCTCTTCTAATATTAACTATGCATGCTGCACTTAGTTTAGTGTCAAGTTTAATGGATTTCCACAATATGATTATAGTTCATGAATTTTAAGGGGGGGGGGGGGGGGGGGTCCTCGTTTAAAGGCAAAAAGTATTGAATAGTAGTGTAACACAGCACCAAATGGAGTTGAACTGGAAGTGTCTGCAAATCAGTTGAAAATTAATAAATACGTAATAGTACATTAAATTAGAATTGATCAATTTAAACATGACCACATTGTCAACAGATTGGCAGGCTCACAACAATGCTGTGTTTGACATGACATGGATGGAATATGAAGAAAAAATACTGACAGCGTCAGGTGACCAGACAGTGGTGTTGTGGGATGCAGGAAAGCAAGAGAAGATAGACGTGTTTCGGGGCCACACAAGCTCAGTACGATCTGTCTGTACACAGCGTGGAGGAAGTGGTAATGATCTCCCTTGATACGTATAAAAGCACAGACCTGAAGTCTTAGTTAAAAATTTATATGCATTACAATTCATAGATATATTAGAATAAATGTGTGCTAACTTCTTTGTACATTTATTAAAGTGGATGTAAAAACAATTTAGGTATTTGAAGAAAGTGTTTGTTTGGCCTAGATGTTAAATGTCGGGGATATGGGTAATCCATGAAAGCTTCAGGGTTTTTTTCCATTGGGGTATTTTATCTGATTTTGCACAACAGATGTTTTTATGAGAAAGTCATTAGCATAGTAGGAAGTGGACATAAATACACAACCACTGCTGACATACATACACAACCACTGCTGACATACATACACAACCACTGCTGATATATATACACAACCACTGCTGACATACATACACAACCAATGCTGACATACATACACAACCACTGCTGATATATATACACAACCACTGCTGACATATATACACAACCACTGCTGACATACATACACAACCACTGCTGACATACATACACAACCACTGCTGATATATATACACAACCACTGCTGACATACATACACAACCACTGCTGACATACATACACAACCACTGCTGACATATATACACAACCACTGCTGAAATACATACACAACCACTGCTGACATACATACACAACCACTGCTGACATATATACACAACCACTGCTGAAATACATACACAACCACTGCTGATATATATACACAACTACTGCTGATTATAAGGGTTGAAACTGAGTAACAGGACTGAGAAGTAAGTGTGCTGTCACAGCAATCCCCAGAGACCACATTATGCACAGCACTCCCCAGA
>NC_079168.1:7537860-7542860 GCF_947568905.1 Ostrea edulis
TTATTTTATATGTTTAGCTGCATTAAACAGTGGGACTTGAGGAAGAACTTTTCTATTTCGACTTCTGAGGCTGTACCCAGGGGACTGCTAGCCTATTCAGGTCTCTCCAAGAGAAGCCATGGTAACTACCATTATATTCCGTCATAATTAAGTTGCAAGTTCATATTCCCCCTCTTCCTATCGGGTTAAACAATAAAGAATATTGTAAATGTGGACATTTTTCTGGTTACATATGTAGCGAAATTTATTTTATATACCAAACTGTTCATGTGGATTGTGGAAGTTAAAAAAAAAAACCATGTGAATTGAAAGAAATTGTTCGCTGTACACGTACAATCTAATCTTGTGGGGATTATTTTTGCAGTTACTTTGTCATAGCAAAAATTCACACCATTTCACTACGCAAATATTTCCATTTTTATGCCCCCGAGATCGAAGATCGGGGGGCATATTGTTTTTGTCCTGTCTGTCATTCTGTATGAAACTTTAACCTTGCTAATAACTTTTGAACAGTAAGTGATAGAGCTTTGATATTTCACATGAGTATTCCTTGTGACAAGACCTTTCCGAGGATACCAACATTTTTGACCCCGTGACCTTGGAGTTTGACCTACTTTTTGAAAACATAACTTTTGAACAATAAGTGATAGAGCTTTAATATTTTACATGAATATTCCTTGTAACAAGACCTTTCCGTGGGTACTAACATCTGTGACCTTGACCTTGAAATTTGACGTACTTTTTGAAAACTTTAACCTTGCTAATAACTTTTGAACAGTAAGAGATAGAGCTTTGATATTTCACATGAGCATTCCTTGTGACAAGACCTTTCCATTGGTATTGAACCTTTTGACCTTGACATTTGACCTACTTTTTTTTTTTTTTTTACATTGGTCATAACTTCTAAATGGTAAATATTAGAGCTTTCATATTGTACATGCGCATTTCCTTTGACAAGATCTTTCTACTGGTACCAAGATATTTGCCATTAATTGTGACTTTGGCCATCTTCGGAATTGGCCATTATCGGGGCATTTGTGTTTCACAAACACATTTTGTTCCAATAAAGATCCTCACACTTTGACACTGTCACATCAGGCTGTAAGAGATGGTGGGGGGGAGGGGGGGGGGGGGAGTTGTAAATGAAATAACATTCTCCTAATTTTCTAGAGTAATAAAGGTATGCATAATTATTTACTATATGTTGAGAATATATTATTGAAAGCTTATAATGGGTGGAATAACCGTACAAAATTTAGCAATTCAATTGAAGAAAGGAAACTATCTTTCTGTTGCAGGTTATTCAAATTTAGTGTTTGATTCAACATATAGTCAGCTCTTTGTCAACTGCAGAGATGATGTGATATACCAGTATGATGTCATCAACTTGAATTCCAAACCAGGTAAAATAATTATCTAGAGTTCATGTTCTGTGAATGACAATAATTATCTAGAGTTCATGTTCTTTGAATGAGAAGTACATGTACAGTATTTATCTAGAGTTCATGTTCTGTGAATGACAATAATTATCTAGAGTTCCTGCTTTTATTAATGAGAATGCTTTATGTACATGTATGTCTGACATTGAATAGACTGTTGAATTTTCATTTGCCTGTTTTGTTTTAGTGCACTGTTACAGAGGACATCAGAACGGTTCCTTCTTCATCAAAGCTTGCCTCAGTCCAGATGATGAGTATCTCCTGACTGGGTCTTCGGATGAAATGGCTTATATCTACAAGGTGAACTTTTCTTCTCCAGAAGTTCATGCTAGATTTCATGATAGTAACTCTATACTTGTTGATATCAAGCAACATTTAGTGATATTTAGGAAATTCGGAACTCTTATCTGCAGAATTCATTGATATTTAGGAAACTCGGAACTCTATCTGCAGAATTCATTGATATTTAGGAAACTCGGAACTTCATGGATATTTAGAAAACTTGGAACTCTATCTGTAGAATTTGTTGACTGATGGGAAACTATCTACACTTCTTGATATCAGGAGTGCTTTGTACCTAACAATTCATTTAGATTAACTGTAAATGAATTTTATAATTATAAAAGCACTGTGATATGCATTAATCCTTAGGGCTGTTCCAGAAATGATCAAATGGGGGGGTCGGGCGGCAAATGATATTTTTTTGTGTGGGTGGTCGTATTTTTTCATATTTTAATTGGTCCGTGGTTGGACTGTTAAAAAAATATTTATTATGGGTAGTGGGTAGTTTCTATTGTTTTATTTTGTACCACGTGGGTGTTGAGTTTTCAGAATATTTTTATTGTCGCTCTTGTCGTGTTGGTTACAAAACGTCGGAGGGAAAATTGAAAACGTGCTTTTGAAATGCTGCTTTCGAAATCGGAAATCGGAAGTAACATAGAACTATTCGAGTTGTCGCTCTTTGCAGCGCATAACTTTCCATTACGCCACTCTTCAAATTAGAGGCGCGTTTAGTAGGGTCCCTTTGGACGTGATGGCGGCGAACTCTGTTCTGTAGATTATTACAGTTTACAGTGCATCGATTTTGGGAATATTTTGAAACCAATAGGTATTCCGTTTTCTAATAAAAATAGGCAAACCTTAGTTGATTTATACGAGGGTACCGATGCGTTATATTTATCAGTCAGTGTGATGGTGATATAGAGGCCTCCGGGCGCGGGCTCCATTAGAAGACAAACGATTCGTGGAAAAACATATCCATACCCATTTCATGATAATAGCATCGTTTGGACTCCCAATCTTTCCAACATTCCCGCCATAGATGCCTTTGATTGTTGATGTGACATCGTTTCTTCAGAACTACTGTGATACAATGTCGCACAGGCATTACCGCGTCATTGACTAGAATGTTTGTCCCGAAAACCTCGCGAGATTTGTACCGTTTTCATTTTTTAAAATATTTTTGTGGTGGGTCTGGTTAGTTTTTTTTTTTTATTAGATGGGTCATTGTAAAATGAGTTTATTAATTTGATGGGTCATGGGGTAATTTTTTATTTATTTTTTTTTATGGGTGCTTGGTATATACAAAAGGTGCCTCCCGACCCCCCCATGTATTTATTTCTGGAATAGCCCTTACGTGGTACAGAGGATATTATATGATCATTTAACCATGGGTCGTGTTTTGTTTTGTGTGTGTAGATTGGCAGTCCGAAACAAAGTCCAGTCGTTCTGAAAGGCCACAAATTGGAAGTGTCCGATGTCAAATGGTGCCCCACGGAATTCTCTAAGGTCTGCATCTGTTTTTCGAATCAGTCAAAGTTCAACACTTCTGCGATTTCTTAAGTTATTATTAAAATTTCATACAGTAAGACCTGAATACAGTGAACACATTTATAATGAATTCACGCTCAGTGATTTTTATTCCCTGTAGTTTTAAAACATGAACTCTCTGGATACAGTAAATTATTTTTAATTCAGCGAATCAAAATCGTTCATCCTTAGCATTTTGCTATAAGCGTGTTTTACTGTTCTACGTGTAGTTCCTTAGTTTTAATAGAGAGTATTTCAGAGAAAGTTTTGGAAATATAGATGTAGGTATCTTACACATTGGTTTACAAACCCTGTGATTGGTTAAATGTAGATAGCCACCCTGTCTGATGATAATACAATGAGGATTTGGCGTCTTCACCGCAGACCCTGGCCTGCAGATCCCGGGGAGGTGATAGGGACCTCGGAACGGACCCACAGAGAGATAGGTATATACTACTGTGTTATACAATCGACAGAATATCTGTATTTACCCATAGAGAAATGGATGTTTACTATTGTGTCTGCAGCATTAAAAACTTCTTCTTTTTTAAATCCTCTAAATATTATTTATTAAATGAAAGCTTTAAAAAGATCCATATTTTTATGCCCCCGAGGTCAAAGATCAGGGGGCATATTGTTTTTAGCTCACCTGAACCGAAGGTTCAAGTGAGCTTTTCTGATCACATTTGGTCCCTCGTCCGTCTGCCTGTAAACTTTTCACATTTTCATCTTCTCATGAACCACTGGGCCAATTTCAACCAAACATGGCCAAAAGCATCCTTTGGTGAAGGGCTTTCAAGTTTGTTCAAATGAAGGGCCATGTCCCTTTCAAAGGGGAGATAATCGCAAAGATAGGGTGGGGTCATTTAAAAATCTTCTTCTCAAGAACCACTGGGCCAGAAGAGCTGAAATTTACCTGAAAGCTTCCTGACATATTGCAGATTTAAGTTTGTTCAAATCATGGCCCCGGGTGGTAGGATGGGGCCACAATAGGGGATCAAAGTTTTACATACAAATATATAGGGAAAAACTTTAAAAATCTTCTTCTCAAGAGCCACTAAGCCAGAAAAGCTGAGATTTACATGAAAGCTTCCTGACATAATGCAGATTCAAGTTTGTTCAAATCATGGCCCCCGGGGGTAGGATGGGGCCACAAGGGGGGATCAAAGTTTTACATACAAATATATAGGAAAAATCTTCTTCTCAAGAACCACTGAGCCAGAAAAGCTGATTTTTACATGAAAACTTTCTGACATAGTGCAGATTCAAGTTTGTTCAAATCATGGCCCCTGGGGGTAGGATGGGGCCACAAGGGGGGATCAAAGTTTTACATACAAATATATAGGAAAAATCTTAAAAAATCTTCTTCTCAAGAACCACAAAGCCAGAAAAGCTGAGATTTACATGAAAGCTTCCTGACATAATGCAGATTCAAGATTGTTCAAATCATGAGCTCCGGGGGGTTGGATGGGGCCACAATAGGGGATCAAAGTTTTACATACAAATATATAGGAAAAATCTTTAAAAATCTTCTTCTCAAGAACCACTAAGCCAGAAAAGCTGAGATTTACATGAAAGCTTCCTGACATAATGCAGATTCAAGTTTGTTCAAATCATGGCCCCCAGGGGTAGGATGGGGCCACAAGGGGGGATCAAAGTTTTACATACAAATATATAGGAAAAATCTTCTTCTCAAGAACCACTGAGCCAGAAAAGCTGATTTTTACATGAAAACTTTCTGACATAGTGCAG